>NW_028327194.1:1702500-1892942 GCF_987537825.1 Furipterus horrens | reverse complement strand
TGGGCGTCACTCATTGCCACATCTCTGTCGTCGTCCTCAAGGCGGGAAGGCCGAAGGCCAGCACCTCCTCTTCCAGGCCTACGGTTCCCCTTGCCACACTTCCACCGGGAAGGACCCTGGCCTTTCTTTCTTCTTCGAGGGAAACTGACGTGATCATCGTGCTCGCTGTAGGACTTGCCCCCGTCCGCCATGGCACAGAGAGAAGCGGGTCGGGCTCAGGCGCAGGCCGAAACGCCACCAGACGTCCGAACGCCCAGGTACCCCAGGTCGAGTTGTTACAGAAACAGGGGAGTCCAAAACTGCCCGGAGTTTGCGGCTGGGTGATGGGGAGAAATAAGCGGCTTTCAGAATGCCTCCACACGCCTGAGGCCGGTGGCTGGTGTCTTTGCTTATGCAAACTTGCTTGGATGCTTCCAAGGCCTCAGGTGGATGGGAGGGGTCTTGAACCAGGGCACGGTATGGAAAGCACACAGAGCCTACGTGGGGTTCTGCCAATGGTCAGAACTATTGGCAACACCCACTGCGTCAGAGGACGCACTCAGGGATATGTAGGCAGCTGCGAACACGGTAGGGCGGGGGGTGGGGATGGGGGCACGCTCTGGGGCCGTCTCCCTCGCTGGTGAGTGTTCGCAGAGGTGCTCTGGAGAAGGAGAGGAGATCCACGCGGCTCACAGAAAGAAGAACGGTTTGCAAGGAGGCTGAGAATCCAGGTGGCCCTACATTGAGAGCTGGAGGGCACCACAGCACAGAAAGGACCTCCCCAATCAGATGGAGTGACTGGCGGCTGCTGGTAAAGATGAACGGTGCCTAAGAAGGAGGGAAACGGTGTTTCCGACCCCTCCCCCCGCAAAACTGGCTAGGTTTGGTAGACGGAAGGCAAGGATATGTGTACCTGTTAAATAAACAATTTTCTTTTCACTCAACTGTAATACTCAGAGTTATAATTTTGGCGGCGGGCAATCGGACCCCTAACTAAAGGGCCCGTGGGTTTGTTTTCAATTGGAGCAGCCCAGGGGCTCTGTAACAGAAGTCTCGCTTCCTCTTGGCCAAATGCAAGAGTCTTTCCTCTTCTTCTCTGGACCATTCTGTTATTTTTTTTTTTTCCTTAGGTTTTGACTGGTCATCAAGAATTTGTGTAGAACTATCTTTATTTGAAAAATATATAAACCCAAAGTTTCCAACTTCTTGTACATGTTGAAGATTTTCAACAAAGATCTCTTGAATACAAAATATGGTCCAAGTGACTCAAAATTAATTCTATGATACAGTATTCTAAAGTTGTATTATTTTGAAAGTCTCGAGATTTTTTTAATGGCAAAAATATACCAACTTGAAATTTTGTATTTTGCTAATGTACAAAGAGAATATAACGGTCCCCTTTGTACGGTTTCTAAACGCCACTGACGATTTCCGTAAGATGTTGTCCTTCACAGACCAGTCTGAGCTTCTGTAAAAGCCCAACCTGCCTTCCTTTCTATCAACCGAATTCCTCAGTCTCTTCAGAAGTCCTGTCGGATGTTTTCTTTGTTGGCCTCTCCGTGCTGCTGCTTCATTTGAAAGACTTCATTTTCTAACTGCACAACAGTCCTTTCAATCTCATAATTCTTACTGACCAGGGACACCCAATTTGACTCCGTTTCCCTTAACTTAGATCCAGCTGTGAGTTGCATGTTCTTCCGCTGCCAGTTTAAATCTTGAATATGTTTCCTTAACTTCTGGAGCTCTTTCTGTGCCCGTTCAATCATATGAACTCGATTTTCATTGTACGCTTTCCAGGCGTTGCACCCGTGCTGCGACATTAGCTCCAGATTCTCGATTCGAACCGCTTGGTGCTCTAACTGGTCCATAGAATTGTTTACACACTCTTGCCAGGCAGTGATGTCATTTTTCTGACCTGAAGAAGGAGCTGGAGTTCATATCGTTTCATGCTGAGCAATTCAATTGGTTGTCCGGCAGCCAGTCTTTCAAACTCATTTCTCATTATGTCGGTCTCAAAAGCGGAATAATCCGGCGCTGTCAGGGAGCTCAGGTAGTTCTTAGTGGGTCGGTACCTGCGAGTTTCCTCCTCCACCAGCGCCGCAGCCGCTTCTCGCACACCAGGCGCCTCGTAACCTTGGTCAAAATACGGCAGCGCATCCACCACCACCTCTCCAGCCACCAGGCCCGTACCCGCCATGCTCCAGGCCGCCTGCGTCTCGCCCCATTCTGTTTTCTTAACGCTTGGATCCAGCCGCTCACACCATCTGGCTTTGCACTGCTTTGCCGATTCCCTAGGCAGCAATGAAGCAATCCTAGGCCGCTGATTTTCCCCATAATTCACAACCGCTGCTTTCAGAATTTCATCCTCGGTATTCCTCCACATGACCCCCTTAGTCACAATTCGAGGCACTTTTGGCGGCGGGGTGTCTCGGCAAGTGGCCGAGAGGAGCTTCAGAAAAATAGCAACGGCGCTCCGCCTGCAGGACCGAGAGCCGCCACTTCCTGCGGGCACGACGTTCTGCTATAGCAGCTTTCTTCTAAGCTCACCTTCTCTCGGTAGCTAAGCCTGCGCACCTGGGAGTGGTGTGTGTCACCTTGTGGCTTCTCGGGTTTGATTGACATCAAGCTTGAGGCTTACCCCGCCCACGCTCACCCCACCCACGCTTTTAAGATCCCAGCTGCTCCCGGGAGAGTCTCATTTGCACTGAAGTGAGATCACAAGTTAAGGAGGCTTCATGACTTCATTACCTTGGAGTCAAGTTCTCTTCATCCTACTCAAGCATCCTTGGGCCCCTCTCAAGTGATTCTTTTCAGTACTCCTCCATCCTCCCCTTCTCTACCCATCTCCTGCCTCCAGGCCCTCGGTGCGTAGGGTGTATGTAGGCGCACAGGTGCGGTATCTTGGCGCAGCCTCCGCTTGTACTCCATCCAGGGCTTCAGCAGGTTGCTGGGTGTTCAGCCAGCTCATTGCTGCTATCTGCTGGGTGTTCCTGGTGAGCACCCGCATCTTCCGTGTCCACCTCCCGGTGATGGGCACCTGACTCTCCTCCAACTGTGCCCCCTAAAAGAGGGCTTACAGCTGCTTATGCTGCCCCTCAGAATGTGAGATGTAAGAAGAGAGGGGGTGGTGGGTGTAGACAAGCCAGCCCTCAGCTCAAACCCTGAAGGACACGTAGGGCCGAGAGGGCCCCAGAATGGCTTGCCAGGGCTTGGGCTGATAGAGAAGGCCGCCTCCCACACCAGGGCTGCAGGCGGCCGGGGTATGCCGTGCCCGGTGGCAATGGGGGCACGGGCCCCTCTGCAGGTTCTCTCATACTCTGCCTCCTCAAAAGGAAGGAGGTCTCAGCCCTGGCTGCTGTGGCTCAGTGGATTGAGCATCAGCCTGCGAACCAAGTGTCGCTGGTTTGATTCCCAGGCAGGGTACATGACTAGGTTGCACGTCAGTTCCCCAGTTGTGGTGGGCTCGTGATAGGCAACCACACAGTGATGTTTCTTTCCCTCTCTTTCTCCTTTCCCCTCTCTAAAAAGAAATAAATTAAATAAATAAATCAATAAACTCTTTTAAAAAAATTCAGAGCCAAGACTCAAATTTAAAAGCAGAAGAAGAAGAAGCAGCTCTTTAAGGAGTTCCAGTCCTTCTTTTACAAAAGAGGAAGCCGAGGCCAAGATGGTGGCTACTGTCTGGAGAAACCTGGTCATTTCTTTAATGAAAATAAGCTAAGAAGAAGCTGAGTTGGGTGACCTAAAGAGATGGCTTTCATCAGAGCTCCGTGGGGATTAGAGGAACGTTGACTCCTTTGGGCTGAGTTGCGTCTTGTCTAAGGGCCCCCTAGAGCTCTCTGATGCAGCAGGGATGTGACTATTGTAACTGTAGATCTCTGGCAACCCAGTTCCAATGCCCTAGGGGCTCAATACATCCATCTCCTCACTGTGGGAGAATGCAGCCCACTGACCTTGAATGTGTTTTGCTCACAAGAGAGTTCCTTCCTTACTCCTCGTCTGTGTGTACAGGTAGGCCACCTGTAACCTCCCAAGCTATGACAAGTGTTCCTACAATGCGAAGTTATACATCACATGCCTTTGACCCTGTGGCTCGTGAGATTCACCTTTGTACTGTGGGCATCCCATTGAGCCATGCTGTAATTCGGGCTCCCTGGGAAGAAGTCTGAGATGAGGTCTCAGGGCAGGCAGGTAGTGTGTCAGGGAGGTCATCCTGGGAGGCAGCGGGTAGCAGAAGGAAGGAAATAGAAACAAGGACATATCGAGGCGGCTTCTGTGAGACACTGGGACCACCTGTGAGAGGTGTACGCATGCTTTGTAGAACTGGCCACCCAAGGGGTGGGGACCAGTGGGAAGCCTCTTTAGGCACCAGTTTTGTTTTTTGGTTTTCGTTTTTCTTTTCATTTGTTCGTTGGTTCTCCATTAAGTGAGGCTCGAATCTGGGCTTGAAGTCAGCTACACTTGGGAGCGGCACCTGTGCATCTGTGGTGAAAGCTAAATCTCTGGGCAGAAAGCAAAGCTGTACTGAAGCCCGCAGAGGTTGCGGTCAGAGGTACAGCGTCGGTATTATGTACCCGAGAGGGACTTCATTGCTAGTATGTGCTGAGATGCAAAAAACAAGACAAAACCCTGCACATTTGCATTTATTATACTTATATAACAATATACATGATTTTCTTATTTTCAGTTACAATCTAGAAATTAAATATGAAAACAAAGAATGGTTTTCTTTTTTTCAAACAACACACATGAATATTTCTTTCAAAAGCAAAACACAAAATGTCTTTAGCGTTAGTTAGAACCTCCAACAGCTGGCTTTGCAAAACATCTTAGCAGTCATAGCAAACAATCTTGCAGCGCTGAAGGCATAAACACTTCAGGACGCTTGCAAAAAATGTTTTGATAAGCGACTTGTTTTGGATGCACAACACCTCACATCTTTTTTTCTCGTCAAGGGAGCCGTATCTATATCGTCATTAGCATTTCCTCCAGTTTTTGTTTGAAATTGAAGTTTCGGGTGTAAAGGCTTATGCACACCCGTAGAGATGCCAACACCTTTTTATTTGTTCTGACACTGACTGCATTGATATTTCTAAGAAACCTTCTGCGCCTTGTTTTCGCATTGCCATTTAGCAGGTGAATAGCCTGAGCACCTTTCGTGCAGTATTCAGAAGTGTGTAGAATATAACTGTCGGCCATCTCCTGGTGTTCCTGGCCACGTTATATGTACCTATCATTCGACCAACCGTGTCAGCTCCTGACTTTGGTCGTGATGTTCTATGGTGTCAGGATTCTGCGAATCTGAATGTTTGGCGTGACTGAATTACATACTGACCTCACTTCCTCTTTATTTTATTTAGTTATTTATTTATTCGTCTGTTTGTTTGTTTGTTTGTTTGTTTTTGCTTTTATTTTATTTTATTTCTTTTTACAATATCACTCTTTTATCTGAAAAAGTCGGGGTCAGTGGGGACTGGGGCGGGGGGTTCTGGGGTTAAGTATGCAAAGCACCTCAGTCCTTCGGGTAGTTTCGTGTCAGTTCTACAAAGTCACCTCTGGCTTCCCGGCGCCAGTGAGCCAGCAACCCTCCTTCCTGGGTCTCAGTCACAGGGTGGCCTCGGGCAGGGCAGAGAGAGGAGACGACAACCTCGACAAGGCGACATCAGTATCCAAGGACTACTTGCAGGGGGGCTTTTTCCGGGACTAGGGATCACTTCATGAACGCCACCTCTGGAATTTCACCCTTGGCCTTGAGATGAGTAAAGGCCTGCGCGGATCTGGTGTAGTCCCAGTTGTTGTCCTGAAGGCACTTGTGGGACCATTCGAGGTTCATGCCGGACTGTGTGGAGAAGACCTGCAGCACTTCCTGCTGCTGCGGGGAGAGGGCGGGCGCTGGGCTGGAGGAGGGCGCGGGCGCAGGCATGGCGAAAGCTCTCGGGATCTCATCGGAGCTGGCGTTCCGCACAAACAGCTCGTCGTTTACAATGCACAGCCCTGAATTGCTGGCTGGAACAGCGACGAACGTCCGCGTGAAGGCTCGCAAAGAGTCCCGAGGCTTTCCATCCACTTCCTTGAAGACCCCGTTGACAGAAAAACACAGCAATGTGTGGGTTTGGGCGCTTATGTCTACCACAAAGGAACTGACGTCGTGCTGAGTTCTGGGCAACTCGTTGAGGAAGGCAACGACGCTGAGCCGTGTGTGCTTCAGCAGGCGAAACCGCAGGGCCGGGTCTTTCAGTTTCTTCACGTTCCTGCTATCCTTGAAGTACTCGGCCAGGCTGCTTCGGGAAGGGTTCCGGGGGGTGAAAGGGATGCTCAGGGAGCAGCAGGCTCCATCGTGGTAGGCGTCCAGGAGCCGCTGCCGGTTTCCAGAGTCATAAATGGCATAGTACTGCTGCAAGAAGTGCACGACCAGATTCTTCAGCGTCTCTGTTCCAAGATAGCTTCCCTTGCAGGGCGGTAACGCCGTGGGGGCTTCAAGGTCAAAGGCGATTGGTGGGGGCAACTCATGGCCATCCAGGCGCAATACTTTGGGAAAGCGTTCACGAATGGCGCTGACGTAGGCGGACTGATCGCGGAAGGCGTCGCTCAGGGGGTTTCCTACGAGCCACACTTCCTCTAGCTTCAGCCCTTTTACCTTGTCCAGTTCCCGCTCAGATCTCAACTCATTTCCGGAGAGGCTTAGGACCTTCAGGTTGGGTGCTTTCTGCACAATGCTGGACATGTCATCCAGCCTATAGAGCTTGTTATTACTCAAGTTCAAGGACAAGAGCTCAGGGAGGTTTTCCCCAATGATTTGCAGGGTGGCTGCCATCCAGCTTCTATGACTGAGGACAACATCGATGTTCTGGGCCACCAGGTCTGGGTCTGAACGGAGGCCCTGGAGGTCAAGCGCTTTTTGGGAGCCATCGTACCGTTTGCTCATGATCAGCTTCAGCTGCTCCACCTGCTCTGGCTTCAGTTCATTGTGTACAGGAAGTGGCGGAGGAGAGGAGTTGATGATGATAGAGAGCCTTCGGTTCTCCTGATCCAAAATCTTAGCGTTGACAGCCTCCAATGCAGAGGCGGTAGCGGCATCCTCAACAAAGAACTGGGCCCGTGTGTTTTCGTAGCGAAAGTCAATGGGGGTGAAAGGGACACTGCACTTGCTCCGAATCCTACTCAGGAGCCATGACTTGTCATATTTCCTGCCGTAAGGAATCGTAATCTTAAACCAGCTCTTCGAGGTCCCGTCCTGGCCGGTGCCGGCCCCTGCTCTCTGTGGAGGAACTCTGTGTCTCCGCACAGTAACGTGAATGCGGTCTCGATCGTGCCAGCTATCGCCCCGGCGGTCGGGTCGCACCACATAGGGATCGTATCGTACGCGAGGAACATCCTGGGCATCACTCATTGCCACATCTCTGTCGTCGTCCTCAAGGCGGGAAGGCCGAAGGCCAGCACCTCCTCTTCCAGGCCTACGGTTCCCCTCGCCACACTTCCACCGGGAAGGACCCTGGCCTTTCTTTCTTCTTCGAGGGAAACTGACGCGATCATCGTGCTCGCTGTAGGACTTGCCCCCGTCCGCCATGGCACAGAGAGAAGCGGGTCGGGCTCAGGCGCAGGCCGAAACGCCACCAGACGTCCGAACGCCCAGGTACCCCAGGTCGAGTTGTTACAGAAACAGGGGAGTCCAAAACTGCCCGGAGTTTGCGGCTGGGTGATGGGGAGAAATAAGCGGCTTTCAGAATGCCTCCACACGCCTGAGGCCGGTGGCTGGTGTCTTTGCTTATGCAAACTTGCTTGGATGCTTCCAAGGCCTCAGGTGGATGGGAGGGGTCTTGAACCAGGGCACGGTATGGAAAGCACACAGAGCCTACGTGGGGTTCTGCCAATGGTCAGAACTATTGGCAACACCCACTGCGTCAGAGGACGCACTCAGGGATATGTAGGCAGCTGCGAACACTGTAGGGCGGGGGGTGGGGATGGGGGCACGCTCTGGGGCTGTCTCCCTCGCTGGTGAGTGTTCGCAGAGGTGCTCTGGAGAAGGAGAGGAGATCCACGCGGCTCACAGAAAGAAGAACGGTTTGCAAGGAGGCTGAGAATCCAGGTGGCCCTACATTGAGAGCTGGAGGGCACCACAGCACAGAAAGGACCTCCCCAATCAGATGGAGTGACTGGCGGCTGCTGGTAAAGATGAACGGTGCCTAAGAAGGAGGGAAACGGTGTTTCCGACCCCTCCCCCCGCAAAACTGGCTAGGTTTGGTAGACGGAAGGCAAGGATATGTGTACCTGTTAAATAAACAATTTTCTTTTCACTCAACTGTAATACTCAGAGTTATAATTTTGGCGGCGGGCAATCGGACCCCTAACTAAAGGGCCCGTGGGTTTGTTTTCAATTGGAGCAGCCCAGGGGCTCTGTAACAGAAGTCTCGCTTCCTCTTGGCCAAATGCAAGAGTCTTTCCTCTTCTTCTCTGGACCATTCTGTTATTTTTTTTTTTTTCTTAGGTTTTGACTGGTCATCAAGAATTTGTGTAGAACTATCTTTATTTGAAAAATATATAAACCCAAAGTTTCCAACTTCTTGTACATGTTGAAGATTTTCAACAAAGATCTCTTGAATACAAAATATGGTCCAAGTGACTCAAAATTAATTCTATGATACAGTATTCTAAAGTTGTATTATTTTGAAAGTCTCGAGATTTTTTTAATGGCAAAAATATACCAACTTGAAATTTTGTATTTTGCTAATGTACAAAGAGAATATAACGGTCCCCTTTGTACGGTTTCTAAACGCCACTGACGATTTCCGTAAGATGTTGTCCTTCACAGACCAGTCTGAGCTTCTGTAAAAGCCCAACCTGCCTTCCTTTCTATCAACCGAATTCCTCAGTCTCTTCAGAAGTCCTGTCGGATGTTTTCTTTGTTGGCCTCTCCGTGCTGCTGCTTCATTTGAAAGACTTCATTTTCTAACTGCACAACAGTCCTTTCAATCTCATAATTCTTACTGACCAGGGACACCCAATTTGACTCCGTTTCCCTTAACTTAGATCCAGCTGTGAGTTGCATGTTCTTCCGCTGCCAGTTTAAATCTTGAGTATGTTTCCTTAACTTCTGGAGCTCTTTCTGTGCCCGTTCAATCATATGAACTCGATTTTCATTGTACGCTTTCCAGGCGTTGCACCCGTGCTGCGACATTAGCTCCAGATTCTCGATTCGAACCGCTTGGTGCTCTAACTGGTCCATAGAATTGTTTACACACTCTTGCCAGGCAGTGATGTCATTTTTCTGACCTGAAGAAGGAGCTGGAGTTCATATCGTTTCATGCTGAGCAATTCAATTGGTTGTCCGGCAGCCAGTCTTTCAAACTCATTTCTCATTATGTCGGTCTCAAAAGCGGAATAATCCGGCGCTGTCAGGGAGCTCAGGTAGTTCTTAGTGGGTCGGTACCTGCGAGTTTCCTCCTCCACCAGCGCCGCAGCCGCTTCTCGCACACCAGGCGCCTCGTAACCTTGGTCAAAATACGGCAGCGCATCCACCACCACCTCTCCAGCCACCAGGCCCGTACCCGCCATGCTCCAGGCCGCCTGCGTCTCGCCCCATTCTGTTTTCTTAACGCTTGGATCCAGCCGCTCACACCATCTGGCTTTGCACTGCTTTGCCGATTCCCTAGGCAGCAATGAAGCAATCCTAGGCCGCTGATTTTCCCCATAATTCACAACCGCTGCTTTCAGAATTTCATCCTCGGTATTCCTCCACATGACCCCCTTAGTCACAATTCGAGGCACTTTTGGCGGCGGGGTGTCTCGGCAAGTGGCCGAGAGGAGCTTCAGAAAAATAGCAACGGCGCTCCGCCTGCAGGACCGAGAGCCGCCACTTCCTCCGGGCACGACGTTCTGCTATAGCAGCTTTCTTCTAAGCTCACCTTCTCTCGGTAGCTAAGCCTGCGCACCTGGGAGTGGTGTGTGTCACCTTGTGGCTTCTCGGGTTTGATTGACATCAAGCTTGAGGCTTACCCCGCCCACGCTCACCCCACCCACGCTTTTAAGATCCCAGCTGCTCCCGGGAGAGTCTCATTTGCACTGAAGTGAGATCACAAGTTAAGGAGGCTTCATGACTTCATTACCTTGGAGTCAAGTTCTCTTCATCCTACTCAAGCATCCTTGGGCCCCTCTCAAGTGATTCTTTTCAGTACTCCTCCATCCTCCCCTTCTCTACCCATCTCCTGCCTCCAGGCCCTCGGTGCGTAGGGTGTATGTAGGCGCACAGGTGCGGTATCTTGGCGCAGCCTCCGCTTGTACTCCATCCAGGGCTTCAGCAGGTTGCTGGGTGTTCAGCCAGCTCATTGCTGCTATCTGCTGGGTGTTCCTGGTGAGCACCCGCATCTTCCGTGTCCACCTCCCGGTGATGGGCACCTGACTCTCCTCCAACTGTGCCCCCTAAAAGAGGGCTTACAGCTGCTTATGCTGCCCCTCAGAATGTGAGATGTAAGAAGAGAGGGGGTGGTGGGTGTAGACAAGCCAGCCCTCAGCTCAAACCCTGAAGGACACGTAGGGCCGAGAGGGCCCCAGAATGGCTTGCCAGGGCTTGGGCTGATAGAGAAGGCCGCCTCCCACACCAGGGCTGCAGGCGGCCGGGGTATGCCGTGCCCGGTGGCAATGGGGGCACGGGCCCCTCTGCAGGTTCTCTCATACTCTGCCTCCTCAAAAGGAAGGAGGTCTCAGCCCTGGCTGCTGTGGCTCAGTGGATTGAGCATCAGCCTGCGAACCAAGTGTCGCTGGTTTGATTCCCAGGCAGGGTACATGACTAGGTTGCACGTCAGTTCCCCAGTTGTGGTGGGCTCGTGATAGGCAACCACACAGTGATGTTTCTTTCCCTCTCTTTCTCCTTTCCCCTCTCTAAAAAGAAATAAATTAAATAAATAAATCAATAAACTCTTTTAAAAAAATTCAGAGCCAAGACTCAAATTTAAAAGCAGAAGAAGAAGAAGCAGCTCTTTAAGGAGTTCCAGTCCTTCTTTTACAAAAGAGGAAGCCGAGGCCAAGATGGTGGCTACTGTCTGGAGAAACCTGGTCATTTCTTTAATGAAAATAAGCTAAGAAGAAGCTGAGTTGGGTGACCTAAAGAGATGGCTTTCATCAGAGCTCCGTGGGGATTAGAGGAACGTTGACTCCTTTGGGCTGAGTTGCGTCTTGTCTAAGGGCCCCCTAGAGCTCTCTGATGCAGCAGGGATGTGACTATTGTAACTGTAGATCTCTGGCAACCCAGTTCCAATGCCCTAGGGGCTCAATACATCCATCTCCTCACTGTGGGAGAATGCAGCCCACTGACCTTGAATGTGTTTTGCTCACAAGAGAGTTCCTTCCTTACTCCTCGTCTGTGTGTACAGGTAGGCCACCTGTAACCTCCCAAGCTATGACAAGTGTTCCTACAATGCGAAGTTATACATCACATGCCTTTGACCCTGTGGCTCGTGAGATTCACCTTTGTACTGTGGGCATCCCATTGAGCCATGCTGTAATTCGGGCTCCCTGGGAAGAAGTCTGAGATGAGGTCTCAGGGCAGGCAGGTAGTGTGTCAGGGAGGTCATCCTGGGAGGCAGCGGGTAGCAGAAGGAAGGAAGTAGAAACAAGGACATATCGAGGCGGCTTCTGTGAGACACTGGGACCACCTGTGAGAGGTGTACGCATGCTTTGTAGAACTGGCCACCCAAGGGGTGGGGACCAGTGGGAAGCCTCTTTAGGCACCAGTTTTGTTTTTTGGTTTTCGTTTTTCTTTTCATTTGTTCGTTGGTTCTCCATTAAGTGAGGCTCGAATCTGGGCTTGAAGTCAGCTACACTTGGGAGCGGCACCTGTGCATCTGTGGTGAAAGCTAAATCTCTGGGCAGAAAGCAAAGCTGTACTGAAGCCCGCAGAGGTTGCGGTCAGAGGTACAGCGTCGGTATTATGTACCCGAGAGGGACTTCATTGCTAGTATGTGCTGAGATGCAAAAAACAAGACAAAACCCTGCACATTTGCATTTATTATACTTATATAACAATATACATGATTTTCTTATTTTCAGTTACAATCTAGAAATTAAATATGAAAACAAAGAATGGTTTTCTTTTTTTCAAACAACACACATGAATATTTCTTTCAAAAGCAAAACACAAAATGTCTTTAGCGTTAGTTAGAACCTCCAACAGCTGGCTTTGCAAAACATCTTAGCAGTCATAGCAAACAATCTTGCAGCGCTGAAGGCATAAACACTTCAGGACGCTTGCAAAAAATGTTTTGATAAGCGACTTGTTTTGGATGCACAACACCTCACATCTTTTTTTCTCGTCAAGGGAGCCGTATCTATATCGTCATTAGCATTTCCTCCAGTTTTTGTTTGAAATTGAAGTTTCGGGTGTAAAGGCTTATGCACACCCGTAGAGATGCCAACACCTTTTTATTTGTTCTGACACTGACTGCATTGATATTTCTAAGAAACCTTCTGCGCCTTGTTTTCGCATTGCCATTTAGCAGGTGAATAGCCTGAGCACCTTTCGTGCAGTATTCAGAAGTGTGTAGAATATAACTGTCGGCCATCTCCTGGTGTTCCTGGCCACGTTATATGTACCTATCATTCGACCAACCGTGTCAGCTCCTGACTTTGGTCGTGATGTTCTATGGTGTCAGGATTCTGCGAATCTGAATGTTTGGCGTGACTGAATTACATACTGACCTCACTTCCTCTTTATTTTATTTAGTTATTTATTTATTCGTCTGTTTGTTTGTTTGTTTGTTTGTTTTTGCTTTTATTTTATTTTATTTCTTTTTACAATATCACTCTTTTATCTGAAAAAGTCGGGGTCAGTGGGGACTGGGGCGGGGGGTTCTGGGGTTAAGTATGCAAAGCACCTCAGTCCTTCGGGTAGTTTCGTGTCAGTTCTACAAAGTCACCTCTGGCTTCCCGGCGCCAGTGAGCCAGCAACCCTCCTTCCTGGGTCTCAGTCACAGGGTGGCCTCGGGCAGGGCAGAGAGAGGAGACGACAACCTCGACAAGGCGACATCAGTATCCAAGGACTACTTGCAGGGGGGCTTTTTCCGGGACTAGGGATCACTTCATGAACGCCACCTCTGGAATTTCACCCTTGGCCTTGAGATGAGTAAAGGCCTGCGCGGATCTGGTGTAGTCCCAGTTGTTGTCCTGAAGGCACTTGTGGGACCATTCGAGGTTCATGCCGGACTGTGTGGAGAAGACCTGCAGCACTTCCTGCTGCTGCGGGGAGAGGGCGGGCGCTGGGCTGGAGGAGGGCGCGGGCGCAGGCATGGCGAAAGCTCTCGGGATCTCATCGGAGCTGGCGTTCCGCACAAACAGCTCGTCGTTTACAATGCACAGCCCTGAATTGCTGGCTGGAACAGCGACGAACGTCCGCGTGAAGGCTCGCAAAGAGTCCCGAGGCTTTCCATCCACTTCCTTGAAGACCCCGTTGACAGAAAAACACAGCAATGTGTGGGTTTGGGCGCTTATGTCTACCACAAAGGAACTGACGTCGTGCTGAGTTCTGGGCAACTCGTTGAGGAAGGCAACGACGCTGAGCCGTGTGTGCTTCAGCAGGCGAAACCGCAGGGCCGGGTCTTTCAGTTTCTTCACGTTCCTGCTATCCTTGAAGTACTCGGCCAGGCTGCTTCGGGAAGGGTTCCGGGGGGTGAAAGGGATGCTCAGGGAGCAGCAGGCTCCATCGTGGTAGGCGTCCAGGAGCCGCTGCCGGTTTCCAGAGTCATAAATGGCATAGTACTGCTGCAAGAAGTGCACGACCAGATTCTTCAGCGTCTCTGTTCCAAGATAGCTTCCCTTGCAGGGCGGTAACGCCGTGGGGGCTTCAAGGTCAAAGGCGATTGGTGGGGGCAACTCATGGCCATCCAGGCGCAATACTTTGGGAAAGCGTTCACGAATGGCGCTGACGTAGGCGGACTGATCGCGGAAGGCGTCGCTCAGGGGGTTTCCTACGAGCCACACTTCCTCTAGCTTCAGCCCTTTTACCTTGTCCAGTTCCCGCTCAGATCTCAACTCATTTCCGGAGAGGCTTAGGACCTTCAGGTTGGGTGCTTTCTGCACAATGCTGGACATGTCATCCAGCCTATAGAGCTTGTTATTACTCAAGTTCAAGGACAAGAGCTCAGGGAGGTTTTCCCCAATGATTTGCAGGGTGGCTGCCATCCAGCTTCTACGACTGAGGACAACATCGATGTTCTGGGCCACCAGGTCTGGGTCTGAACGGAGGCCCTGGAGGTCAAGCGCTTTTTGGGAGCCATCGTACCGTTTGCTCATGATCAGCTTCAGCTGCTCCACCTGCTCTGGCTTCAGTTCATTGTGTACAGGAAGTGGCGGAGGAGAGGAGTTGACGATGATAGAGAGCCTTCGGTTCTCCTGATCCAAAATCTTAGCGTTGACAGCCTCCAATGCAGAGGCGGTAGCGGCATCCTCAACAAAGAACTGGGCCCGTGTGTTTTCGTAGCGAAAGTCAATGGGGGTGAAAGGGACACTGCACTTGCTCCGAATCCTACTCAGGAGCCATGACTTGTCATATTTCCTGCCGTAAGGAATCGTAATCTTAAACCAGCTCTTCGAGGTCCCGTCCTGGCCGGTGCCGGCCCCTGCTCTCTGTGGAGGAACTCTGTGTCTCCGCACAGTAACGTGAATGCGGTCTCGATCGTGCCAGCTATCGCCCCGGCGGTCGGGTCGCACCACATAGGGATCGTATCGTACGCGAGGAACATCCTGGGCATCACTCATTGCCACATCTCTGTCGTCGTCCTCAAGGCGGGAAGGCCGAAGGCCAGCACCTCCTCTTCCAGGCCTACGGTTCCCCTCGCCACACTTCCACCGGGAAGGACCCTGGCCTTTCTTTCTTCTTCGAGGGAAACTGACGCGATCATCGTGCTCGCTGTAGGACTTGCCCCCGTCCGCCATGGCACAGAGAGAAGCGGGTCGGGCTCAGGCGCAGGCCGAAACGCCACCAGACGTCCGAACGCCCAGGTACCCCAGGTCGAGTTGTTACAGAAACAGGGGAGTCCAAAACTGCCCGGAGTTTGCGGCTGGGTGATGGGGAGAAATAAGCGGCTTTCAGAATGCCTCCACACGCCTGAGGCCGGTGGCTGGTGTCTTTGCTTATGCAAACTTGCTTGGATGCTTCCAAGGCCTCAGGTGGATGGGAGGGGTCTTGAACCAGGGCACGGTATGGAAAGCACACAGAGCCTACGTGGGGTTCTGCCAATGGTCAGAACTATTGGCAACACCCACTGCGTCAGAGGACGCACTCAGGGATATGTAGGCAGCTGCGAACACGGTAGGGCGGGGGGTGGGGATGGGGGCACGCTCTGGGGCCGTCTCCCTCGCTGGTGAGTGTTCGCAGAGGTGCTCTGGAGAAGGAGAGGAGATCCACGCGGCTCACAGAAAGAAGAACGGTTTGCAAGGAGGCTGAGAATCCAGGTGGCCCTACATTGAGAGCTGGAGGGCACCACAGCACAGAAAGGACCTCCCCAATCAGATGGAGTGACTGGCGGCTGCTGGTAAAGATGAACGGTGCCTAAGAAGGAGGGAAACGGTGTTTCCGACCCCTCCCCCCGCAAAACTGGCTAGGTTTGGTAGACGGAAGGCAAGGATATGTGTACCTGTTAAATAAACAATTTTCTTTTCACTCAACTGTAATACTCAGAGTTATAATTTTGGCGGCGGGCAATCGGACCCCTAACTAAAGGGCCCGTGGGTTTGTTTTCAATTGGAGCAGCCCAGGGGCTCTGTAACAGAAGTCTCGCTTCCTCTTGGCCAAATGCAAGAGTCTTTCCTCTTCTTCTCTGGACCATTCTGTTATTTTTTTTTTTTTCTTAGGTTTTGACTGGTCATCAAGAATTTGTGTAGAACTATCTTTATTTGAAAAATATATAAACCCAAAGTTTCCAACTTCTTGTACATGTTGAAGATTTTCAACAAAGATCTCTTGAATACAAAATATGGTCCAAGTGACTCAAAATTAATTCTATGATACAGTATTCTAAAGTTGTATTATTTTGAAAGTCTCGAGATTTTTTTAATGGCAAAAATATACCAACTTGAAATTTTGTATTTTGCTAATGTACAAAGAGAATATAACGGTCCCCTTTGTACGGTTTCTAAACGCCACTGACGATTTCCGTAAGATGTTGTCCTTCACAGACCAGTCTGAGCTTCTGTAAAAGCCCAACCTGCCTTCCTTTCTATCAACCGAATTCCTCAGTCTCTTCAGAAGTCCTGTCGGATGTTTTCTTTGTTGGCCTCTCCGTGCTGCTGCTTCATTTGAAAGACTTCATTTTCTAACTGCACAACAGTCCTTTCAATCTCATAATTCTTACTGACCAGGGACACCCAATTTGACTCCGTTTCCCTTAACTTAGATCCAGCTGTGAGTTGCATGTTCTTCCGCTGCCAGTTTAAATCTTGAATATGTTTCCTTAACTTCTGGAGCTCTTTCTGTGCCCGTTCAATCATATGAACTCGATTTTCATTGTACGCTTTCCAGGCGTTGCACCCGTGCTGCGACATTAGCTCCAGATTCTCGATTCGAACCGCTTGGTGCTCTAACTGGTCCATAGAATTGTTTACACACTCTTGCCAGGCAGTGATGTCATTTTTCTGACCTGAAGAAGGAGCTGGAGTTCATATCGTTTCATGCTGAGCAATTCAATTGGTTGTCCGGCAGCCAGTCTTTCAAACTCATTTCTCATTATGTCGGTCTCAAAAGCGGAATAATCCGGCGCTGTCAGGGAGCTCAGGTAGTTCTTAGTGGGTCGGTACCTGCGAGTTTCCTCCTCCACCAGCGCCGCAGCCGCTTCTCGCACACCAGGCGCCTCGTAACCTTGGTCAAAATACGGCAGCGCATCCACCACCACCTCTCCAGCCACCAGGCCCGTACCCGCCATGCTCCAGGCCGCCTGCGTCTCGCCCCATTCTGTTTTCTTAACGCTTGGATCCAGCCGCTCACACCATCTGGCTTTGCACTGCTTTGCCGATTCCCTAGGCAGCAATGAAGCAATCCTAGGCCGCTGATTTTCCCCATAATTCACAACCGCTGCTTTCAGAATTTCATCCTCGGTATTCCTCCACATGACCCCCTTAGTCACAATTCGAGGCACTTTTGGCGGCGGGGTGTCTCGGCAAGTGGCCGAGAGGAGCTTCAGAAAAATAGCAACGGCGCTCCGCCTGCAGGACCGAGAGCCGCCACTTCCTCCGGGCACGACGTTCTGCTATAGCAGCTTTCTTCTAAGCTCACCTTCTCTCGGTAGCTAAGCCTGCGCACCTGGGAGTGGTGTGTGTCACCTTGTGGCTTCTCGGGTTTGATTGACATCAAGCTTGAGGCTTACCCCGCCCACGCTCACCCCACCCACGCTTTTAAGATCCCAGCTGCTCCCGGGAGAGTCTCATTTGCACTGAAGTGAGATCACAAGTTAAGGAGGCTTCATGACTTCATTACCTTGGAGTCAAGTTCTCTTCATCCTACTCAAGCATCCTTGGGCCCCTCTCAAGTGATTCTTTTCAGTACTCCTCCATCCTCCCCTTCTCTACCCATCTCCTGCCTCCAGGCCCTCGGTGCGTAGGGTGTATGTAGGCGCACAGGTGCGGTATCTTGGCGCAGCCTCCGCTTGTACTCCATCCAGGGCTTCAGCAGGTTGCTGGGTGTTCAGCCAGCTCATTGCTGCTATCTGCTGGGTGTTCCTGGTGAGCACCCGCATCTTCCATGTCCACCTCCCGGTGATGGGCACCTGACTCTCCTCCAACTGTGCCCCCTAAAAGAGGGCTTACAGCTGCTTATGCTGCCCCTCAGAATGTGAGATGTAAGAAGAGAGGGGGTGGTGGGTGTAGACAAGCCAGCCCTCAGCTCAAACCCTGAAGGACACGTAGGGCCGAGAGGGCCCCAGAATGGCTTGCCAGGGCTTGGGCTGATAGAGAAGGCCGCCTCCCACACCAGGGCTGCAGGCGGCCGGGGTATGCCGTGCCCGGTGGCAATGGGGGCACGGGCCCCTCTGCAGGTTCTCTCATACTCTGCCTCCTCAAAAGGAAGGAGGTCTCAGCCCTGGCTGCTGTGGCTCAGTGGATTGAGCATCAGCCTGCGAACCAAGTGTCGCTGGTTTGATTCCCAGGCAGGGTACATGACTAGGTTGCACGTCAGTTCCCCAGTTGTGGTGGGCTCGTGATAGGCAACCACACAGTGATGTTTCTTTCCCTCTCTTTCTCCTTTCCCCTCTCTAAAAAGAAATAAATTAAATAAATAAATCAATAAACTGTTTTAAAAAAATTCAGAGCCAAGACTCAAATTTAAAAGCAGAAGAAGAAGAAGCAGCTCTTTAAGGAGTTCCAGTCCTTCTTTTACAAAAGAGGAAGCCGAGGCCAAGATGGTGGCTACTGTCTGGAGAAACCTGGTCATTTCTTAATGAAAATAAGCTAAGAAGAAGCTGAGTTGGGTGACCTAAAGAGATGGCTTTCATCAGAGCTCCGTGGGGATTAGAGGAACGTTGACTCCTTTGGCTGAGTTGCGTCTTGTCTAAGGGCCCCCTAGAGCTCTCTGATGCAGCAGGGATGTGACTATTGTAACTGTAGATCTCTGGCAACCCAGTTCCAATGCCCTAGGGGCTCAATACATCCATCTCCTCACTGTGGGAGAATGCAGCCCACTGACCTTGAATGTGTTTTGCTCACAAGAGAGTTCCTTCCTTACTCCTCGTCTGTGTGTACAGGTAGGCCACCTGTAACCTCCCAAGCTATGGACAAGTGTTCCTACAATGCGAAGTTATACATTCACATGCCTTTGACCCTGTGGCTCGTGAGATTCACCTTTGTACTGTGGGCATCCCATTGAGCCATGCTGTAATTCGGGCTCCCTGGGAGAAGTCTGAGATGAGGTCTCAGGGCAGGCAGGTAGTGTGTCAGGGAGGTCATCCTGGGAGGCAGCGGGTAGCAGAAGGAAGGAAATAGAAACAAGGACATATCGAGGCGGCTTCTGTGAGACACTGGGACCACCTGTGAGAGGTGTACGCAGCTTTGTAGAACTGGCCACCCAAGGGGTGGGGACCAGTGGGAAGCCTCTTTAGGCACCAGTTTTGTTTTTTTGGTTTTCGTTTTTCTTTTCATTTGTTCGTTGGTTCTCCATTAAGTGAGGCTCGAATCTGGGCTTGAAGTCAGCTACACTTGGGAGCGGCACCTGTGCATCTGTGGTGAAAGCTAAATCTCTGGGCAGAAAGCAAAGCTGTACTGAAGGCCCGCAGAGGTTGCGGTCAGAGGTACAGCGTCGGTATTATGTACCCGAGAGGGACTTCATTGCTAGTATGTGCTGAGATGCAAAAAACAAGACAAAACCCCTGCACATTTGCATTTATTATACTTATATAACAATATACATGATTTTCTTATTTTCAGTTACAATCTAGAAATTAAATATGAAAACAAAGAATTGGTTTTCTTTTTTTCAAACAACACACATGAATATTTCTTTCAAAAGCAAATACACAAAATGTCTTTAGCGTTAGTTAGAACCTCCAACAGCTGGCTTTGCAAAACATCTTAGCAGTCATAGCAAACATTCTTGCAGCGCTGAAGGCATAAACACTTCAGGACGCTTGCAAAAAATGTTTTGATAAGCGACTTGTTTTGGATGCACAACACCTCACATCTTTTTTTCTCGTCAAGGGAGCCGTATCTATATCGTCATTAGCATTTCCTCCAGGTTTTGTTTGAAATTGAAGTTTCGGGTGTAAAGGCTTATGCACACCCGTAGAGATGCCAACACCTTTTTATTTGTTCTGACACTGACTGCATTGATATTTCTAAGAAACCTTCTGCGCCTTGTTTTCGCATTGCCATTTAGCAGGTGAATAGCCTGAGCACCTTTCGTGCAGTATTCAGAAGTGTGTAGAATATAACTGTCGGCCATCTCCTGGTGTTCCTGGCCACGTTATATGTACCTATCATTCGACCAACCGTGTCAGCTCCTGACTTTGGTCGTGATGTTCTATGGTGTCAGGATTCTGCGAATCTGAATGTTTGGCGTGACTGAATTACATACTGACCTCACTTCCTCTTTATTTATTTAGTTATTTATTTATTCGTCCTGTTTGTTTGTTTGTTTGTTTGTTTTTGCTTTTATTTTATTTTATTTTCTTTTTACAATATCACTCTTTTATCTGAAAAAGTCGGGGTCAGTGGGGACTGGGGCGGGGGGTTCTGGGGTTAAGTATGCAAAGCACCTCAGTCCTTCGGGTAGTTTCGTGTCAGTTCTACAAAGTCACCTCTGGCTTCCCGGCGCCAGTGAGCCAGCAACCCTCCTTCCTGGGTCTCAGTCACAGGGTGGCCTCGGGCAGGGCAGAGAGAGGAGACGACAACCTCGACAAGGCGACATCAGTATCCAAGGACTACTTGCAGGGGGGCTTTTTCCGGGACTAGGGATCACTTCATGAACGCCACCTCTGGATTTCACCCTTGGCCTTGAGATGAGTAAAGGCCTGCGCGGATCTGGTGTAGTCCCAGTTGTTGTCCTGAAGGCACTTGTGGGACCATTCGAGGTTCATGCCGGACTGTGTGGAGAAGACCTGCAGCACTTCCTGCTGCTGCGGGGAGAGGGCGGGCGCTGGGCTGGAGGAGGGCGCGGGCGCAGGCATGGCGAAAGCTCTCGGGATCTCATCGGAGCTGGCGTTCCGCACAAACAGCTCGTCGTTTACAATGCACAGCCCTGAATTGCTGGCTGGAACAGCGACGAACGTCCGCGTGAAGGCTCGCAAAGAGTCCCGAGGCTTTCCATCCACTTCCTTGAAGACCCCGTTGACAGAAAAACACAGCAATGTGTGGGTTTGGGCGCTTATGTCTACCACAAAGGAACTGACATCGTGCTGAGTTCTGGGCAACTCCGTTGAGGAAGGCAACGACGCTGAGCCGTGTGTGCTTCAGCAGGCGAAACCGCAGGGCCGGGTCTTTCAGTTTCTTCACGTTCCTGCTATCCTTGAAGTACTCGCCAGGCTGCTTCGGGAAGGGTTCCGGGGGGTGAAAGGGATGCTCAGGGAGCAGCAGGCTCCATCGTGGTAGGCGTCCAGGAGCCGCTGCCGGTTTCCAGAGTCATAAATGGCATAGTACTGCTGCAAGAAGTGCACGACCAATTCTTCAGGCTCTCTGTTCCAAGATAGCTTCCCTTGCAGGGCGGTAACGCCGTGGGGGCTTCAAGGTCAAAGGCGATTGGTGGGGGCAACTCATGGCCATCCAGGCGCAATACTTTGGGAAAGCGTTCACGAATGGCGCTGACGTAGGCGGACTGATCGCGGAAGGCGTCGCTCAGGGGGGTTTCCTACGAGCCACACTTCCTCTAGCTTCAGCCCTTTTACCTTGTCCAGTTCCCGCCTCAGATCTCAACTCATTTCCGGAGAGGCTTAGGACCTTCAGGTTGGGTGCTTTCTGCACAATGCTGGACATGTCATCCAGCCTATAGAGCTTGTTATTACTCAAGTTCAAGGACAAGAGCTCAGGGAGGTTTTCCCCAATGATTTGCAGGGTGGCTGCCATCCAGCTTCTACGACTGAGGACAACATTGATGTTCTGGGCCACCAGGTCTGGGTCTGAACGGAGGCCCTGGAGGTCAAGCGCTTTTTGGGAGCCATCGTACCGTTTGCTCATGATCAGCTTCAGCTGCTCCACCTGCTCTGGCTTCAGTTCATTGTGTACAGGAGTGGGGCGGAGAGGAGTTGACGATGATAGAGAGCCTTCGGTTCTCCTGATCCAAAATCTTAGCGTTGACAGCCTCCAATGCAGAGGCGGTAGCGGCATCCTCAACAAAGAACTGGGCCCGTGTGGTTTTCGTAGCGAAAGTCAATGGGGGTGAAAGGGACACTGCACTTGCTCCGAATCCTACTCAGGAGCCATGACTTGTCATATTTCCTGCCGTAAGGAATCGTAATCTTAAACCAGCTCTTCGAGGTCCCGTCCTGGCCGGTGCCGGCCCCTGCTCTCTGTGGAGGAACTCTGTGTCTCCGCACAGTAACGTGAATGCGGTCTCGATCGTGCCAGCTATCGCCCCGGCGGTCGGGTCGCACCACATAGGGATCGTATCGTACGCGAGGAACATCCTGGGCGTCACTCATTGCCACATCTCTGTCGTCGTCCTCAAGGCGGGAAGGCCGAAGGCCAGCACCTCCTCTTCCCAGGCCTACGGTTCCCCTCGCCACACTTCCACCGGGAAGGACCCTGGCCTTTCTTTCTTCTTCGAGGGAAACTGACGCGATCATCGTGCTCGCTGTAGGACTTGCCCCCGTCCGCCATGGCACAGAGAGAAGCGGGTCGGGCTCAGGCGCAGGCCGAAACGCCACCAGACGTCCGAACGCCCAGGTACCCCAGTCGAGTTGTTACAGAAACAGGGGAGTCCAAAACTGCCCGGAGTTTGCGGCTGGGTGATGGGGAGAAATAAGCGGCTTTCAGAATGCCTCCACACGCCTGAGGCCGGTGGCTGGTGTCTTTGCTTATGCAAACTTGCTTGGATGCTTCCAAGGCCTCAGGTGGATGGGAGGGGTCTTGAACCAGGGCACGGTATGGAAAGCACACAGAGCCTACGTGGGGTTCTGCCAATGGTCAGAACTATTGGCAACACCCACTGCGTCAGAGGACGCACTCAGGATATGTAGGCAGCTGCGAACACGGTAGGGCGGGGGGGTGGGGGTGGGGGCACGCTCTGGGGCCGTCTCCCTCGCTGGTGAGTGTTCGCAGAGGTGCTCTGGAGAAGGAGAGGAGATCCACGCGGCTCACAGAAAGAAGAACGGTTTGCAAGGAGGCTGAGAATCCAGGTGGCCCTACATTGAGAGCTGGAGGGCACCACAGCACAGAAAGGACCTCCCCAATCAGATGGAGTGACTGGCGGCTGCTGGTAAAGATGAACGGTGCCTAAGAAGGAGGGAAACGGTGTTTCCGACCCCTCCCCCCGCAAAACTGGCTAGGTTTGGTAGACGGAAGGCAAGGATATGTGTACCTGTTAAATAAACAATTTTCTTTTCACTCAACTGTAATACTCAGAGTTATAATTTTGGCGGCGGGCAATCGGACCCCTAACTAAAGGGCCCGTGGGTTTGTTTTCAATTGGAGCAGCCCAGGGGCTCTGTAACAGAAGTCTCGCTTCCTCTTGGCCAAATGCAAGAGTCTTTCCTCTTCTTCTCTGGACCATTCTGTTATTTTTTTTTTTTTCTTAGGTTTTGACTGGTCATCAAGAATTTGTGTAGAACTATCTTTATTTGAAAAATATATAAACCCAAAGTTTCCAACTTCTTGTACATGTTGAAGATTTTCAACAAAGATCTCTTGAATACAAAATATGGTCCAAGTGACTCAAAATTAATTCTATGATACAGTATTCTAAAGTTGTATTATTCTGAAAGTCTCGAGATTTTTTTAATGGCAAAAATATACCAACTTGAAATTTTGTATTTTGCTAATGTACAAAGAGAATATAACGGTCCCCTTTGTACGGTTTCTAAACGCCACTGACGATTTCCGTAAGATGTTGTCCTTCACAGACCAGTCTGAGCTTCTGTAAAAGCCCAACCTGCCTTCCTTTCTATCAACCGAATTCCTCAGTCTCTTCAGAAGTCCTGTCGGATGTTTTCTTTGTTGGCCTCTCCGTGCTGCTGCTTCATTTGAAAGACTTCATTTTCTAACTGCACAACAGTCCTTTCAATCTCATAATTCTTACTGACCAGGGACACCCAATTTGACTCCGTTTCCCTTAACTTAGATCCAGCTGTGAGTTGCATGTTCTTCCGCTGCCAGTTTAAATCTTGAATATGTTTCCTTAACTTCTGGAGCTCTTTCTGTGCCCGTTCAATCATATGAACTCGATTTTCATTGTACGCTTTCCAGGCGTTGCACCCGTGCTGCGACATTAGCTCCAGATTCTCGATTCGAACCGCTTGGTGCTCTAACTGGTCCATAGAATTGTTTACACACTCTTGCCAGGCAGTGATGTCATTTTTCTGACCTGAAGAAGGAGCTGGAGTTCATATCGTTTCATGCTGAGCAATTCAATTGGTTGTCCGGCAGCCAGTCTTTCAAACTCATTTCTCATTATGTCGGTCTCAAAAGCGGAATAATCCGGCGCTGTCAGGGAGCTCAGGTAGTTCTTAGTGGGTCGGTACCTGCGAGTTTCCTCCTCCACCAGCGCCGCAGCCGCTTCTCGCACACCAGGCGCCTCGTAACCTTGGTCAAAATACGGCAGCGCATCCACCACCACCTCTCCAGCCACCAGGCCCGTACCCGCCATGCTCCAGGCCGCCTGCGTCTCGCCCCATTCTGTTTTCTTAACGCTTGGATCCAGCCGCTCACACCATCTGGCTTTGCACTGCTTTGCCGATTCCCTAGGCAGCAATGAAGCAATCCTAGGCCGCTGATTTTCCCCATAATTCACAACCGCTGCTTTCAGAATTTCATCCTCGGTATTCCTCCACATGACCCCCTTAGTCACAATTCGAGGCACTTTTGGCGGCGGGGTGTCTCGGCAAGTGGCCGAGAGGAGCTTCAGAAAAATAGCAACGGCGCTCCGCCTGCAGGACCGAGAGCCGCCACTTCCTCCGGGCACGACGTTCTGCTATAGCAGCTTTCTTCTAAGCTCACCTTCTCTCGGTAGCTAAGCCTGCGCACCTGGGAGTGGTGTGTGTCACCTTGTGGCTTCTCGGGTTTGATTGACATCAAGCTTGAGGCTTACCCCGCCCACGCTCACCCCACCCACGCTTTTAAGATCCCAGCTGCTCCCGGGAGAGTCTCATTTGCACTGAAGTGAGATCACAAGTTAAGGAGGCTTCATGACTTCATTACCTTGGAGTCAAGTTCTCTTCATCCTACTCAAGCATCCTTGGGCCCCTCTCAAGTGATTCTTTTCAGTACTCCTCCATCCTCCCCTTCTCTACCCATCTCCTGCCTCCAGGCCCTCGGTGCGTAGGGTGTATGTAGGCGCACAGGTGCGGTATCTTGGCGCAGCCTCCGCTTGTACTCCATCCAGGGCTTCAGCAGGTTGCTGGGTGTTCAGCCAGCTCATTGCTGCTATCTGCTGGGTGTTCCTGGTGAGCACCCGCATCTTCCGTGTCCACCTCCCGGTGATGGGCACCTGACTCTCCTCCAACTGTGCCCCCTAAAAGAGGGCTTACAGCTGCTTATGCTGCCCCTCAGAATGTGAGATGTAAGAAGAGAGGGGGTGGTGGGTGTAGACAAGCCAGCCCTCAGCTCAAACCCTGAAGGACACGTAGGGCCGAGAGGGCCCCAGAATGGCTTGCCAGGGCTTGGGCTGATAGAGAAGGCCGCCTCCCACACCAGGGCTGCAGGCGGCCGGGGTATGCCGTGCCCGGTGGCAATGGGGGCACGGGCCCCTCTGCAGGTTCTCTCATACTCTGCCTCCTCAAAAGGAAGGAGGTCTCAGCCCTGGCTGCTGTGGCTCAGTGGATTGAGCATCAGCCTGCGAACCAAGTGTCGCTGGTTTGATTCCCAGGCAGGGTACATGACTAGGTTGCACGTCAGTTCCCCAGTTGTGGTGGGCTCGTGATAGGCAACCACACAGTGATGTTTCTTTCCCTCTCTTTCTCCTTTCCCCTCTCTAAAAAGAAATAAATTAAATAAATAAATCAATAAACTGTTTTAAAAAAATTCAGAGCCAAGACTCAAATTTAAAAGCAGAAGAAGAAGAAGCAGCTCTTTAAGGAGTTCCAGTCCTTCTTTTACAAAAGAGGAAGCCGAGGCCAAGATGGTGGCTACTGTCTGGAGAAACCTGGTCATTTCTTTAATGAAAATAAGCTAAGAAGAAGCTGAGTTGGGTGACCTAAAGAGATGGCTTTCATCAGAGCTCCGTGGGGATTAGAGGAACGTTGACTCCTTTGGGCTGAGTTGCGTCTTGTCTAAGGGCCCCCTAGAGCTCTCTGATGCAGCAGGGATGTGACTATTGTAACTGTAGATCTCTGGCAACCCAGTTCCAATGCCCTAGGGGCTCAATACATCCATCTCCTCACTGTGGGAGAATGCAGCCCACTGACCTTGAATGTGTTTTGCTCACAAGAGAGTTCCTTCCTTACTCCTCGTCTGTGTGTACAGGTAGGCCACCTGTAACCTCCCAAGCTATGACAAGTGTTCCTACAATGCGAAGTTATACATCACATGCCTTTGACCCTGTGGCTCGTGAGATTCACCTTTGTACTGTGGGCATCCCATTGAGCCATGCTGTAATTCGGGCTCCCTGGGAAGAAGTCTGAGATGAGGTCTCAGGGCAGGCAGGTAGTGTGTCAGGGAGGTCATCCTGGGAGGCAGCGGGTAGCAGAAGGAAGGAAATAGAAACAAGGACATATCGAGGCGGCTTCTGTGAGACACTGGGACCACCTGTGAGAGGTGTACGCATGCTTTGTAGAACTGGCCACCCAAGGGGTGGGGACCAGTGGGAAGCCTCTTTAGGCACCAGTTTTGTTTTTTGGTTTTCGTTTTTCTTTTCATTTGTTCGTTGGTTCTCCATTAAGTGAGGCTCGAATCTGGGCTTGAAGTCAGCTACACTTGGGAGCGGCACCTGTGCATCTGTGGTGAAAGCTAAATCTCTGGGCAGAAAGCAAAGCTGTACTGAAGCCCGCAGAGGTTGCGGTCAGAGGTACAGCGTCGGTATTATGTACCCGAGAGGGACTTCATTGCTAGTATGTGCTGAGATGCAAAAAACAAGACAAAACCCTGCACATTTGCATTTATTATACTTATATAACAATATACATGATTTTCTTATTTTCAGTTACAATCTAGAAATTAAATATGAAAACAAAGAATGGTTTTCTTTTTTTCAAACAACACACATGAATATTTCTTTCAAAAGCAAAACACAAAATGTCTTTAGCGTTAGTTAGAACCTCCAACAGCTGGCTTTGCAAAACATCTTAGCAGTCATAGCAAACAATCTTGCAGCGCTGAAGGCATAAACACTTCAGGACGCTTGCAAAAAATGTTTTGATAAGCGACTTGTTTTGGATGCACAACACCTCACATCTTTTTTTCTCGTCAAGGGAGCCGTATCTATATCGTCATTAGCATTTCCTCCAGTTTTTGTTTGAAATTGAAGTTTCGGGTGTAAAGGCTTATGCACACCCGTAGAGATGCCAACACCTTTTTATTTGTTCTGACACTGACTGCATTGATATTTCTAAGAAACCTTCTGCGCCTTGTTTTCGCATTGCCATTTAGCAGGTGAATAGCCTGAGCACCTTTCGTGCAGTATTCAGAAGTGTGTAGAATATAACTGTCGGCCATCTCCTGGTGTTCCTGGCCACGTTATATGTACCTATCATTCGACCAACCGTGTCAGCTCCTGACTTTGGTCGTGATGTTCTATGGTGTCAGGATTCTGCGAATCTGAATGTTTGGCGTGACTGAATTACATACTGACCTCACTTCCTCTTTATTTTATTTAGTTATTTATTTATTCGTCTGTTTGTTTGTTTGTTTGTTTGTTTTTGCTTTTATTTTATTTTATTTCTTTTTACAATATCACTCTTTTATCTGAAAAAGTCGGGGTCAGTGGGGACTGGGGCGGGGGGTTCTGGGGTTAAGTATGCAAAGCACCTCAGTCCTTCGGGTAGTTTCGTGTCAGTTCTACAAAGTCACCTCTGGCTTCCCGGCGCCAGTGAGCCAGCAACCCTCCTTCCTGGGTCTCAGTCACAGGGTGGCCTCGGGCAGGGCAGAGAGAGGAGACGACAACCTCGACAAGGCGACATCAGTATCCAAGGACTACTTGCAGGGGGGCTTTTTCCGGGACTAGGGATCACTTCATGAACGCCACCTCTGGAATTTCACCCTTGGCCTTGAGATGAGTAAAGGCCTGCGCGGATCTGGTGTAGTCCCAGTTGTTGTCCTGAAGGCACTTGTGGGACCATTCGAGGTTCATGCCGGACTGTGTGGAGAAGACCTGCAGCACTTCCTGCTGCTGCGGGGAGAGGGCGGGCGCTGGGCTGGAGGAGGGCGCGGGCGCAGGCATGGCGAAAGCTCTCGGGATCTCATCGGAGCTGGCGTTCCGCACAAACAGCTCGTCGTTTACAATGCACAGCCCTGAATTGCTGGCTGGAACAGCGACGAACGTCCGCGTGAAGGCTCGCAAAGAGTCCCGAGGCTTTCCATCCACTTCCTTGAAGACCCCGTTGACAGAAAAACACAGCAATGTGTGGGTTTGGGCGCTTATGTCTACCACAAAGGAACTGACGTCGTGCTGAGTTCTGGGCAACTCGTTGAGGAAGGCAACGACGCTGAGCCGTGTGTGCTTCAGCAGGCGAAACCGCAGGGCCGGGTCTTTCAGTTTCTTCACGTTCCTGCTATCCTTGAAGTACTCGGCCAGGCTGCTTCGGGAAGGGTTCCGGGGGGTGAAAGGGATGCTCAGGGAGCAGCAGGCTCCATCGTGGTAGGCGTCCAGGAGCCGCTGCCGGTTTCCAGAGTCATAAATGGCATAGTACTGCTGCAAGAAGTGCACGACCAGATTCTTCAGTGTCTCTGTTCCAAGATAGCTTCCCTTGCAGGGCGGTAACGCCGTGGGGGCTTCAAGGTCAAAGGCGATTGGTGGGGGCAACTCATGGCCATCCAGGCGCAATACTTTGGGAAAGCGTTCACGAATGGCGCTGACGTAGGCGGACTGATCGCGGAAGGCGTCGCTCAGGGGGTTTCCTACGAGCCACACTTCCTCTAGCTTCAGCCCTTTTACCTTGTCCAGTTCCCGCTCAGATCTCAACTCATTTCCGGAGAGGCTTAGGACCTTCAGGTTGGGTGCTTTCTGCACAATGCTGGACATGTCATCCAGCCTATAGAGCTTGTTATTACTCAAGTTCAAGGACAAGAGCTCAGGGAGGTTTTCCCCAATGATTTGCAGGGTGGCTGCCATCCAGCTTCTACGACTGAGGACAACATTGATGTTCTGGGCCACCAGGTCTGGGTCTGAACGGAGGCCCTGGAGGTCAAGCGCTTTCTGGGAGCCATCGTACCGTTTGCTCATGATCAGCTTCAGCTGCTCCACCTGCTCTGGCTTCAGTTCATTGTGTACAGGAAGTGGCGGAGGAGAGGAGTTGACGATGATAGAGAGCCTTCGGTTCTCCTGATCCAAAATCTTAGCGTTGACAGCCTCCAATGCAGAGGCGGTAGCGGCATCCTCAACAAAGAACTGGGCCCGTGTGTTTTCGTAGCGAAAGTCAATGGGGGTGAAAGGGACACTGCACTTGCTCCGAATCCTACTCAGGAGCCATGACTTGTCATATTTCCTGCCGTAAGGAATCGTAATCTTAAACCAGCTCTTCGAGGTCCCGTCCTGGCCGGTGCCGGCCCCTGCTCTCTGTGGAGGAACTCTGTGTCTCCGCACAGTAACGTGAATGCGGTCTCGATCGTGCCAGCTATCGCCCCGGCGGTCGGGTCGCACCACATAGGGATCGTATCGTACGCGAGGAACATCCTGGGCGTCACTCATTGCCACATCTCTGTCGTCGTCCTCAAGGCGGGAAGGCCGAAGGCCAGCACCTCCTCTTCCAGGCCTACGGTTCCCCTCGCCACACTTCCACCGGGAAGGACCCTGGCCTTTCTTTCTTCTTCGAGGGAAACTGACGTGATCATCGTGCTCGCTGTAGGACTTGCCCCCGTCCGCCATGGCACAGAGAGAAGCGGGTCGGGCTCAGGCGCAGGCCGAAACGCCACCAGACGTCCGAACGCCCAGGTACCCCAGGTCGAGTTGTTACAGAAACAGGGGAGTCCAAAACTGCCCGGAGTTTGCGGCTGGGTGATGGGGAGAAATAAGCGGCTTTCAGAATGCCTCCACACGCCTGAGGCCGGTGGCTGGTGTCTTTGCTTATGCAAACTTGCTTGGATGCTTCCAAGGCCTCAGGTGGATGGGAGGGGTCTTGAACCAGGGCACGGTATGGAAAGCACACAGAGCCTACGTGGGGTTCTGCCAATGGTCAGAACTATTGGCAACACCCACTGCGTCAGAGGACGCACTCAGGGATATGTAGGCAGCTGCGAACACGGTAGGGCGGGGGGTGGGGATGGGGGCACGCTCTGGGGCCGTCTCCCTCGCTGGTGAGTGTTCGCAGAGGTGCTCTGGAGAAGGAGAGGAGATCCACGCAGCTCACAGAAAGAAGAACGGTTTGCAAGGAGGCTGAGAATCCAGGTGGCCCTACATTGAGAGCTGGAGGGCACCACAGCACAGAAAGGACCTCCCCAATCAGATGGAGTGACTGGCGGCTGCTGGTAAAGATGAACGGTGCCTAAGAAGGAGGGAAACGGTGTTTCCGACCCCTCCCCCCGCAAAACTGGCTAGGTTTGGTAGACGGAAGGCAAGGATATGTGTACCTGTTAAATAAACAATTTTCTTTTCACTCAACTGTAATACTCAGAGTTATAATTTTGGCGGCGGGCAATCGGACCCCTAACTAAAGGGCCCGTGGGTTTGTTTTCAATTGGAGCAGCCCAGGGGCTCTGTAACAGAAGTCTCGCTTCCTCTTGGCCAAATGCAAGAGTCTTTCCTCTTCTTCTCTGGACCATTCTGTTATTTTTTTTTTTTCCTTAGGTTTTGACTGGTCATCAAGAATTTGTGTAGAACTATCTTTATTTGAAAAATATATAAACCCAAAGTTTCCAACTTCTTGTACATGTTGAAGATTTTCAACAAAGATCTCTTGAATACAAAATATGGTCCAAGTGACTCAAAATTAATTCTATGATACAGTATTCTAAAGTTGTATTATTTTGAAAGTCTCGAGATTTTTTTAATGGCAAAAATATACCAACTTGAAATTTTGTATTTTGCTAATGTACAAAGAGAATATAACGGTCCCCTTTGTACGGTTTCTAAACGCCACTGACGATTTCCGTAAGATGTTGTCCTTCACAGACCAGTCTGAGCTTCTGTAAAAGCCCAACCTGCCTTCCTTTCTATCAACCGAATTCCTCAGTCTCTTCAGAAGTCCTGTCGGATGTTTTCTTTGTTGGCCTCTCCGTGCTGCTGCTTCATTTGAAAGACTTCATTTTCTAACTGCACAACAGTCCTTTCAATCTCATAATTCTTACTGACCAGGGACACCCAATTTGACTCCGTTTCCCTTAACTTAGATCCAGCTGTGAGTTGCATGTTCTTCCGCTGCCAGTTTAAATCTTGAATATGTTTCCTTAACTTCTGGAGCTCTTTCTGTGCCCGTTCAATCATATGAACTCGATTTTCATTGTACGCTTTCCAGGCGTTGCACCCGTGCTGCGACATTAGCTCCAGATTCTCGATTCGAACCGCTTGGTGCTCTAACTGGTCCATAGAATTGTTTACACACTCTTGCCAGGCAGTGATGTCATTTTTCTGACCTGAAGAAGGAGCTGGAGTTCATATCGTTTCATGCTGAGCAATTCAATTGGTTGTCCGGCAGCCAGTCTTTCAAACTCATTTCTCATTATGTCGGTCTCAAAAGCGGAATAATCCGGCGCTGTCAGGGAGCTCAGGTAGTTCTTAGTGGGTCGGTACCTGCGAGTTTCCTCCTCCACCAGCGCCGCAGCCGCTTCTCGCACACCAGGCGCCTCGTAACCTTGGTCAAAATACGGCAGCGCATCCACCACCACCTCTCCAGCCACCAGGCCCGTACCCGCCATGCTCCAGGCCGCCTGCGTCTCGCCCCATTCTGTTTTCTTAACGCTTGGATCCAGCCGCTCACACCATCTGGCTTTGCACTGCTTTGCCGATTCCCTAGGCAGCAATGAAGCAATCCTAGGCCGCTGATTTTCCCCATAATTCACAACCGCTGCTTTCAGAATTTCATCCTCGGTATTCCTCCACATGACCCCCTTAGTCACAATTCGAGGCACTTTTGGCGGCGGGGTGTCTCGGCAAGTGGCCGAGAGGAGCTTCAGAAAAATAGCAACGGCGCTCCGCCTGCAGGACCGAGAGCCGCCACTTCCTCCGGGCACGACGTTCTGCTATAGCAGCTTTCTTCTAAGCTCACCTTCTCTCGGTAGCTAAGCCTGCGCACCTGGGAGTGGTGTGTGTCACCTTGTGGCTTCTCGGGTTTGATTGACATCAAGCTTGAGGCTTACCCCGCCCACGCTCACCCCACCCACGCTTTTAAGATCCCAGCTGCTCCCGGGAGAGTCTCATTTGCACTGAAGTGAGATCACAAGTTAAGGAGGCTTCATGACTTCATTACCTTGGAGTCAAGTTCTCTTCATCCTACTCAAGCATCCTTGGGCCCCTCTCAAGTGATTCTTTTCAGTACTCCTCCATCCTCCCCTTCTCTACCCATCTCCTGCCTCCAGGCCCTCGGTGCGTAGGGTGTATGTAGGCGCACAGGTGCGGTATCTTGGCGCAGCCTCCGCTTGTACTCCATCCAGGGCTTCAGCAGGTTGCTGGGTGTTCAGCCAGCTCATTGCTGCTATCTGCTGGGTGTTCCTGGTGAGCACCCGCATCTTCCGTGTCCACCTCCCGGTGATGGGCACCTGACTCTCCTCCAACTGTGCCCCCTAAAAGAGGGCTTACAGCTGCTTATGCTGCCCCTCAGAATGTGAGATGTAAGAAGAGAGGGGGTGGTGGGTGTAGACAAGCCAGCCCTCAGCTCAAACCCTGAAGGACACGTAGGGCCGAGAGGGCCCCAGAATGGCTTGCCAGGGCTTGGGCTGATAGAGAAGGCCGCCTCCCACACCAGGGCTGCAGGCGGCCGGGGTATGCCGTGCCCGGTGGCAATGGGGGCACGGGCCCCTCTGCAGGTTCTCTCATACTCTGCCTCCTCAAAAGGAAGGAGGTCTCAGCCCTGGCTGCTGTGGCTCAGTGGATTGAGCATCAGCCTGCGAACCAAGTGTCGCTGGTTTGATTCCCAGGCAGGGTACATGACTAGGTTGCACGTCAGTTCCCCAGTTGTGGTGGGCTCGTGATAGGCAACCACACAGTGATGTTTCTTTCCCTCTCTTTCTCCTTTCCCCTCTCTAAAAAGAAATAAATTAAATAAATAAATCAATAAACTGTTTTAAAAAAATTCAGAGCCAAGACTCAAATTTAAAAGCAGAAGAAGAAGAAGCAGCTCTTTAAGGAGTTCCAGTCCTTCTTTTACAAAAGAGGAAGCCGAGGCCAAGATGGTGGCTACTGTCTGGAGAAACCTGGTCATTTCTTTAATGAAAATAAGCTAAGAAGAAGCTGAGTTGGGTGACCTAAAGAGATGGCTTTCATCAGAGCTCCGTGGGGATTAGAGGAACGTTGACTCCTTTGGGCTGAGTTGCGTCTTGTCTAAGGGCCCCCTAGAGCTCTCTGATGCAGCAGGGATGTGACTATTGTAACTGTAGATCTCTGGCAACCCAGTTCCAATGCCCTAGGGGCTCAATACATCCATCTCCTCACTGTGGGAGAATGCAGCCCACTGACCTTGAATGTGTTTTGCTCACAAGAGAGTTCCTTCCTTACTCCTCGTCTGTGTGTACAGGTAGGCCACCTGTAACCTCCCAAGCTATGACAAGTGTTCCTACAATGCGAAGTTATACATCACATGCCTTTGACCCTGTGGCTCGTGAGATTCACCTTTGTACTGTGGGCATCCCATTGAGCCATGCTGTAATTCGGGCTCCCTGGGAAGAAGTCTGAGATGAGGTCTCAGGGCAGGCAGGTAGTGTGTCAGGGAGGTCATCCTGGGAGGCAGCGGGTAGCAGAAGGAAGGAAATAGAAACAAGGACATATCGAGGCGGCTTCTGTGAGACACTGGGACCACCTGTGAGAGGTGTACGCATGCTTTGTAGAACTGGCCACCCAAGGGGTGGGGACCAGTGGGAAGCCTCTTTAGGCACCAGTTTTGTTTTTTGGTTTTCGTTTTTCTTTTCATTTGTTCGTTGGTTCTCCATTAAGTGAGGCTCGAATCTGGGCTTGAAGTCAGCTACACTTGGGAGCGGCACCTGTGCATCTGTGGTGAAAGCTAAATCTCTGGGCAGAAAGCAAAGCTGTACTGAAGCCCGCAGAGGTTGCGGTCAGAGGTACAGCGTCGGTATTATGTACCCGAGAGGGACTTCATTGCTAGTATGTGCTGAGATGCAAAAAACAAGACAAAACCCTGCACATTTGCATTTATTATACTTATATAACAATATACATGATTTTCTTATTTTCAGTTACAATCTAGAAATTAAATATGAAAACAAAGAATGGTTTTCTTTTTTTCAAACAACACACATGAATATTTCTTTCAAAAGCAAAACACAAAATGTCTTTAGCGTTAGTTAGAACCTCCAACAGCTGGCTTTGCAAAACATCTTAGCAGTCATAGCAAACAATCTTGCAGCGCTGAAGGCATAAACACTTCAGGACGCTTGCAAAAAATGTTTTGATAAGCGACTTGTTTTGGATGCACAACACCTCACATCTTTTTTTCTCGTCAAGGGAGCCGTATCTATATCGTCATTAGCATTTCCTCCAGTTTTTGTTTGAAATTGAAGTTTCGGGTGTAAAGGCTTATGCACACCCGTAGAGATGCCAACACCTTTTTATTTGTTCTGACACTGACTGCATTGATATTTCTAAGAAACCTTCTGCGCCTTGTTTTCGCATTGCCATTTAGCAGGTGAATAGCCTGAGCACCTTTCGTGCAGTATTCAGAAGTGTGTAGAATATAACTGTCGGCCATCTCCTGGTGTTCCTGGCCACGTTATATGTACCTATCATTCGACCAACCGTGTCAGCTCCTGACTTTGGTCGTGATGTTCTATGGTGTCAGGATTCTGCGAATCTGAATGTTTGGCGTGACTGAATTACATACTGACCTCACTTCCTCTTTATTTTATTTAGTTATTTATTTATTCGTCTGTTTGTTTGTTTGTTTGTTTGTTTTTGCTTTTATTTTATTTTATTTCTTTTTACAATATCACTCTTTTATCTGAAAAAGTCGGGGTCAGTGGGGACTGGGGCGGGGGGTTCTGGGGTTAAGTATGCAAAGCACCTCAGTCCTTCGGGTAGTTTCGTGTCAGTTCTACAAAGTCACCTCTGGCTTCCCGGCGCCAGTGAGCCAGCAACCCTCCTTCCTGGGTCTCAGTCACAGGGTGGCCTCGGGCAGGGCAGAGAGAGGAGACGACAACCTCGACAAGGCGACATCAGTATCCAAGGACTACTTGCAGGGGGGCTTTTTCCGGGACTAGGGATCACTTCATGAATGCCACCTCTGGAATTTCACCCTTGGCCTTGAGATGAGTAAAGGCCTGCGCGGATCTGGTGTAGTCCCAGTTGTTGTCCTGAAGGCACTTGTGGGACCATTCGAGGTTCATGCCGGACTGTGTGGAGAAGACCTGCAGCACTTCCTGCTGCTGCGGGGAGAGGGCGGGCGCTGGGCTGGAGGAGGGCGCGGGCGCAGGCATGGCGAAAGCTCTCGGGATCTCATCGGAGCTGGCGTTCCGCACAAACAGCTCGTCGTTTACAATGCACAGCCCTGAATTGCTGGCTGGAACAGCGACGAACGTCCGCGTGAAGGCTCGCAAAGAGTCCCGAGGCTTTCCATCCACTTCCTTGAAGACCCCGTTGACAGAAAAACACAGCAATGTGTGGGTTTGGGCGCTTATGTCTACCACAAAGGAACTGACGTCGTGCTGAGTTCTGGGCAACTCGTTGAGGAAGGCAACGACGCTGAGCCGTGTGTGCTTCAGCAGGCGAAACCGCAGGGCCGGGTCTTTCAGTTTCTTCACGTTCCTGCTATCCTTGAAGTACTCGGCCAGGCTGCTTCGGGAAGGGTTCCGGGGGGTGAAAGGGATGCTCAGGGAGCAGCAGGCTCCATCGTGGTAGGCGTCCAGGAGCCGCTGCCGGTTTCCAGAGTCATAAATGGCATAGTACTGCTGCAAGAAGTGCACGACCAGATTCTTCAGCGTCTCTGTTCCAAGATAGCTTCCCTTGCAGGGCGGTAACGCCGTGGGGGCTTCAAGGTCAAAGGCGATTGGTGGGGGCAACTCATGGCCATCCAGGCGCAATACTTTGGGAAAGCGTTCACGAATGGCGCTGACGTAGGCGGACTGATCGCGGAAGGCGTCGCTCAGGGGGTTTCCTACGAGCCACACTTCCTCTAGCTTCAGCCCTTTTACCTTGTCCAGTTCCCGCTCAGATCTCAACTCATTTCCGGAGAGGCTTAGGACCTTCAGGTTGGGTGCTTTCTGCACAATGCTGGACATGTCATCCAGCCTATAGAGCTTGTTATTACTCAAGTTCAAGGACAAGAGCTCAGGGAGGTTTTCCCCAATGATTTGCAGGGTGGCTGCCATCCAGCTTCTACGACTGAGGACAACATCGATGTTCTGGGCCACCAGGTCTGGGTCTGAACGGAGGCCCTGGAGGTCAAGCGCTTTCTGGGAGCCATCGTACCGTTTGCTCATGATCAGCTTCAGCTGCTCCACCTGCTCTGGCTTCAGTTCATTGTGTACAGGAAGTGGCGGAGGAGAGGAGTTGACGATGATAGAGAGCCTTCGGTTCTCCTGATCCAAAATCTTAGCGTTGACAGCCTCCAATGCAGAGGCGGTAGCGGCATCCTCAACAAAGAACTGGGCCCGTGTGTTTTCGTAGCGAAAGTCAATGGGGGTGAAAGGGACACTGCACTTGCTCCGAATCCTACTCAGGAGCCATGACTTGTCATATTTCCTGCCGTAAGGAATCGTAATCTTAAACCAGCTCTTCGAGGTCCCGTCCTGGCCGGTGCCGGCCCCTGCTCTCTGTGGAGGAACTCTGTGTCTCCGCACAGTAACGTGAATGCGGTCTCGATCGTGCCAGCTATCGCCCCTGCGGTCGGGTCGCACCACATAGGGATCGTATCGTACGCGAGGAACATCCTGGGCATCACTCATTGCCACATCTCTGTCGTCGTCCTCAAGGCGGGAAGGCCGAAGGCCAGCACCTCCTCTTCCAGGCCTACGGTTCCCCTCGCCACACTTCCACCGGGAAGGACCCTGGCCTTTCTTTCTTCTTCGAGGGAAACTGACGCGATCATCGTGCTCGCTGTAGGACTTGCCCCCGTCCGCCATGGCACAGAGAGAAGCGGGTCGGGCTCAGGCGCAGGCCGAAACGCCACCAGACGTCCGAACGCCCAGGTACCCCAGGTCGAGTTGTTACAGAAACAGGGGAGTCCAAAACTGCCCGGAGTTTGCGGCTGGGTGATGGGGAGAAATAAGCGGCTTTCAGAATGCCTCCACACGCCTGAGGCCGGTGGCTGGTGTCTTTGCTTATGCAAACTTGCTTGGATGCTTCCAAGGCCTCAGGTGGATGGGAGGGGTCTTGAACCAGGGCACGGTATGGAAAGCACACAGAGCCTACGTGGGGTTCTGCCAATGGTCAGAACTATTGGCAACACCCACTGCGTCAGAGGACGCACTCAGGGATATGTAGGCAGCTGCGAACACGGTAGGGCGGGGGGTGGGGATGGGGGCACGCTCTGGGGCCGTCTCCCTCGCTGGTGAGTGTTCGCAGAGGTGCTCTGGAGAAGGAGAGGAGATCCACGCGGCTCACAGAAAGAAGAACGGTTTGCAAGGAGGCTGAGAATCCAGGTGGCCCTACATTGAGAGCTGGAGGGCACCACAGCACAGAAAGGACCTCCCCAATCAGATGGAGTGACTGGCGGCTGCTGGTAAAGATGAACGGTGCCTAAGAAGGAGGGAAACGGTGTTTCCGACCCCTCCCCCCGCAAAACTGGCTAGGTTTGGTAGACGGAAGGCAAGGATATGTGTACCTGTTAAATAAACAATTTTCTTTTCACTCAACTGTAATACTCAGAGTTATAATTTTGGCGGCGGGCAATCGGACCCCTAACTAAAGGGCCCGTGGGTTTGTTTTCAATTGGAGCAGCCCAGGGGCTCTGTAACAGAAGTCTCGCTTCCTCTTGGCCAAATGCAAGAGTCTTTCCTCTTCTTCTCTGGACCATTCTGTTATTTTTTTTTTTTCCTTAGGTTTTGACTGGTCATCAAGAATTTGTGTAGAACTATCTTTATTTGAAAAATATATAAACCCAAAGTTTCCAACTTCTTGTACATGTTGAAGATTTTCAACAAAGATCTCTTGAATACAAAATATGGTCCAAGTGACTCAAAATTAATTCTATGATACAGTATTCTAAAGTTGTATTATTTTGAAAGTCTCGAGATTTTTTTAATGGCAAAAATATACCAACTTGAAATTTTGTATTTTGCTAATGTACAAAGAGAATATAACGGTCCCCTTTGTACGGTTTCTAAACGCCACTGACGATTTCCGTAAGATGTTGTCCTTCACAGACCAGTCTGAGCTTCTGTAAAAGCCCAACCTGCCTTCCTTTCTATCAACCGAATTCCTCAGTCTCTTCAGAAGTCCTGTCGGATGTTTTCTTTGTTGGCCTCTCCGTGCTGCTGCTTCATTTGAAAGACTTCATTTTCTAACTGCACAACAGTCCTTTCAATCTCATAATTCTTACTGACCAGGGACACCCAATTTGACTCCGTTTCCCTTAACTTAGATCCAGCTGTGAGTTGCATGTTCTTCCGCTGCCAGTTTAAATCTTGAATATGTTTCCTTAACTTCTGGAGCTCTTTCTGTGCCCGTTCAATCATATGAACTCGATTTTCATTGTACGCTTTCCAGGCGTTGCACCCGTGCTGCGACATTAGCTCCAGATTCTCGATTCGAACCGCTTGGTGCTCTAACTGGTCCATAGAATTGTTTACACACTCTTGCCAGGCAGTGATGTCATTTTTCTGACCTGAAGAAGGAGCTGGAGTTCATATCGTTTCATGCTGAGCAATTCAATTGGTTGTCCGGCAGCCAGTCTTTCAAACTCATTTCTCATTATGTCGGTCTCAAAAGCGGAATAATCCGGCGCTGTCAGGGAGCTCAGGTAGTTCTTAGTGGGTCGGTACCTGCGAGTTTCCTCCTCCACCAGCGCCGCAGCCGCTTCTCGCACACCAGGCGCCTCGTAACCTTGGTCAAAATACGGCAGCGCATCCACCACCACCTCTCCAGCCACCAGGCCCGTACCCGCCATGCTCCAGGCCGCCTGCGTCTCGCCCCATTCTGTTTTCTTAACGCTTGGATCCAGCCGCTCACACCATCTGGCTTTGCACTGCTTTGCCGATTCCCTAGGCAGCAATGAAGCAATCCTAGGCCGCTGATTTTCCCCATAATTCACAACCGCTGCTTTCAGAATTTCATCCTCGGTATTCCTCCACATGACCCCCTTAGTCACAATTCGAGGCACTTTTGGCGGCGGGGTGTCTCGGCAAGTGGCCGAGAGGAGCTTCAGAAAAATAGCAACGGCGCTCCGCCTGCAGGACCGAGAGCCGCCACTTCCTCCGGGCACGACGTTCTGCTATAGCAGCTTTCTTCTAAGCTCACCTTCTCTCGGTAGCTAAGCCTGCGCACCTGGGAGTGGTGTGTGTCACCTTGTGGCTTCTCGGGTTTGATTGACATCAAGCTTGAGGCTTACCCCGCCCACGCTCACCCCACCCACGCTTTTAAGATCCCAGCTGCTCCCGGGAGAGTCTCATTTGCACTGAAGTGAGATCACAAGTTAAGGAGGCTTCATGACTTCATTACCTTGGAGTCAAGTTCTCTTCATCCTACTCAAGCATCCTTGGGCCCCTCTCAAGTGATTCTTTTCAGTACTCCTCCATCCTCCCCTTCTCTACCCATCTCCTGCCTCCAGGCCCTCGGTGCGTAGGGTGTATGTAGGCGCACAGGTGCGGTATCTTGGCGCAGCCTCCGCTTGTACTCCATCCAGGGCTTCAGCAGGTTGCTGGGTGTTCAGCCAGCTCATTGCTGCTATCTGCTGGGTGTTCCTGGTGAGCACCCGCATCTTCCGTGTCCACCTCCCGGTGATGGGCACCTGACTCTCCTCCAACTGTGCCCCCTAAAAGAGGGCTTACAGCTGCTTATGCTGCCCCTCAGAATGTGAGATGTAAGAAGAGAGGGGGTGGTGGGTGTAGACAAGCCAGCCCTCAGCTCAAACCCTGAAGGACACGTAGGGCCGAGAGGGCCCCAGAATGGCTTGCCAGGGCTTGGGCTGATAGAGAAGGCCGCCTCCCACACCAGGGCTGCAGGCGGCCGGGGTATGCCGTGCCCGGTGGCAATGGGGGCACGGGCCCCTCTGCAGGTTCTCTCATACTCTGCCTCCTCAAAAGGAAGGAGGTCTCAGCCCTGGCTGCTGTGGCTCAGTGGATTGAGCATCAGCCTGCGAACCAAGTGTCGCTGGTTTGATTCCCAGGCAGGGTACATGACTAGGTTGCACGTCAGTTCCCCAGTTGTGGTGGGCTCGTGATAGGCAACCACACAGTGATGTTTCTTTCCCTCTCTTTCTCCTTTCCCCTCTCTAAAAAGAAATAAATTAAATAAATAAATCAATAAACTCTTTTAAAAAAATTCAGAGCCAAGACTCAAATTTAAAAGCAGAAGAAGAAGAAGCAGCTCTTTAAGGAGTTCCAGTCCTTCTTTTACAAAAGAGGAAGCCGAGGCCAAGATGGTGGCTACTGTCTGGAGAAACCTGGTCATTTCTTTAATGAAAATAAGCTAAGAAGAAGCTGAGTTGGGTGACCTAAAGAGATGGCTTTCATCAGAGCTCCGTGGGGATTAGAGGAACGTTGACTCCTTTGGGCTGAGTTGCGTCTTGTCTAAGGGCCCCCTAGAGCTCTCTGATGCAGCAGGGATGTGACTATTGTAACTGTAGATCTCTGGCAACCCAGTTCCAATGCCCTAGGGGCTCAATACATCCATCTCCTCACTGTGGGAGAATGCAGCCCACTGACCTTGAATGTGTTTTGCTCACAAGAGAGTTCCTTCCTTACTCCTCGTCTGTGTGTACAGGTAGGCCACCTGTAACCTCCCAAGCTATGACAAGTGTTCCTACAATGCGAAGTTATACATCACATGCCTTTGACCCTGTGGCTCGTGAGATTCACCTTTGTACTGTGGGCATCCCATTGAGCCATGCTGTAATTCGGGCTCCCTGGGAAGAAGTCTGAGATGAGGTCTCAGGGCAGGCAGGTAGTGTGTCAGGGAGGTCATCCTGGGAGGCAGCGGGTAGCAGAAGGAAGGAAATAGAAACAAGGACATATCGAGGCGGCTTCTGTGAGACACTGGGACCACCTGTGAGAGGTGTACGCATGCTTTGTAGAACTGGCCACCCAAGGGGTGGGGACCAGTGGGAAGCCTCTTTAGGCACCAGTTTTGTTTTTTGGTTTTCGTTTTTCTTTTCATTTGTTCGTTGGTTCTCCATTAAGTGAGGCTCGAATCTGGGCTTGAAGTCAGCTACACTTGGGAGCGGCACCTGTGCATCTGTGGTGAAAGCTAAATCTCTGGGCAGAAAGCAAAGCTGTACTGAAGCCCGCAGAGGTTGCGGTCAGAGGTACAGCGTCGGTATTATGTACCCGAGAGGGACTTCATTGCTAGTATGTGCTGAGATGCAAAAAACAAGACAAAACCCTGCACATTTGCATTTATTATACTTATATAACAATATACATGATTTTCTTATTTTCAGTTACAATCTAGAAATTAAATATGAAAACAAAGAATGGTTTTCTTTTTTTCAAACAACACACATGAATATTTCTTTCAAAAGCAAAACACAAAATGTCTTTAGCGTTAGTTAGAACCTCCAACAGCTGGCTTTGCAAAACATCTTAGCAGTCATAGCAAACAATCTTGCAGCGCTGAAGGCATAAACACTTCAGGACGCTTGCAAAAAATGTTTTGATAAGCGACTTGTTTTGGATGCACAACACCTCACATCTTTTTTTCTCGTCAAGGGAGCCGTATCTATATCGTCATTAGCATTTCCTCCAGTTTTTGTTTGAAATTGAAGTTTCGGGTGTAAAGGCTTATGCACACCCGTAGAGATGCCAACACCTTTTTATTTGTTCTGACACTGACTGCATTGATATTTCTAAGAAACCTTCTGCGCCTTGTTTTCGCATTGCCATTTAGCAGGTGAATAGCCTGAGCACCTTTCGTGCAGTATTCAGAAGTGTGTAGAATATAACTGTCGGCCATCTCCTGGTGTTCCTGGCCACGTTATATGTACCTATCATTCGACCAACCGTGTCAGCTCCTGACTTTGGTCGTGATGTTCTATGGTGTCAGGATTCTGCGAATCTGAATGTTTGGCGTGACTGAATTACATACTGACCTCACTTCCTCTTTATTTTATTTAGTTATTTATTTATTCGTCTGTTTGTTTGTTTGTTTGTTTGTTTTTGCTTTTATTTTATTTTATTTCTTTTTACAATATCACTCTTTTATCTGAAAAAGTCGGGGTCAGTGGGGACTGGGGCGGGGGGTTCTGGGGTTAAGTATGCAAAGCACCTCAGTCCTTCGGGTAGTTTCGTGTCAGTTCTACAAAGTCACCTCTGGCTTCCCGGCGCCAGTGAGCCAGCAACCCTCCTTCCTGGGTCTCAGTCACAGGGTGGCCTCGGGCAGGGCAGAGAGAGGAGACGACAACCTCGACAAGGCGACATCAGTATCCAAGGACTACTTGCAGGGGGGCTTTTTCCGGGACTAGGGATCACTTCATGAACGCCACCTCTGGAATTTCACCCTTGGCCTTGAGATGAGTAAAGGCCTGCGCGGATCTGGTGTAGTCCCAGTTGTTGTCCTGAAGGCACTTGTGGGACCATTCGAGGTTCATGCCGGACTGTGTGGAGAAGACCTGCAGCACTTCCTGCTGCTGCGGGGAGAGGGCGGGCGCTGGGCTGGAGGAGGGCGCGGGCGCAGGCATGGCGAAAGCTCTCGGGATCTCATCGGAGCTGGCGTTCCGCACAAACAGCTCGTCGTTTACAATGCACAGCCCTGAATTGCTGGCTGGAACAGCGACGAACGTCCGCGTGAAGGCTCGCAAAGAGTCCCGAGGCTTTCCATCCACTTCCTTGAAGACCCCGTTGACAGAAAAACACAGCAATGTGTGGGTTTGGGCGCTTATGTCTACCACAAAGGAACTGACGTCGTGCTGAGTTCTGGGCAACTCGTTGAGGAAGGCAACGACGCTGAGCCGTGTGTGCTTCAGCAGGCGAAACCGCAGGGCCGGGTCTTTCAGTTTCTTCACGTTCCTGCTATCCTTGAAGTACTCGGCCAGGCTGCTTCGGGAAGGGTTCCGGGGGGTGAAAGGGATGCTCAGGGAGCAGCAGGCTCCATCGTGGTAGGCGTCCAGGAGCCGCTGCCGGTTTCCAGAGTCATAAATGGCATAGTACTGCTGCAAGAAGTGCACGACCAGATTCTTCAGCGTCTCTGTTCCAAGATAGCTTCCCTTGCAGGGCGGTAACGCCGTGGGGGCTTCAAGGTCAAAGGCGATTGGTGGGGGCAACTCATGGCCATCCAGGCGCAATACTTTGGGAAAGCGTTCACGAATGGCGCTGACGTAGGCGGACTGATCGCGGAAGGCGTCGCTCAGGGGGTTTCCTACGAGCCACACTTCCTCTAGCTTCAGCCCTTTTACCTTGTCCAGTTCCCGCTCAGATCTCAACTCATTTCCGGAGAGGCTTAGGACCTTCAGGTTGGGTGCTTTCTGCACAATGCTGGACATGTCATCCAGCCTATAGAGCTTGTTATTACTCAAGTTCAAGGACAAGAGCTCAGGGAGGTTTTCCCCAATGATTTGCAGGGTGGCTGCCATCCAGCTTCTACGACTGAGGACAACATCGATGTTCTGGGCCACCAGGTCTGGGTCTGAACGGAGGCCCTGGAGGTCAAGCGCTTTTTGGGAGCCATCGTACCGTTTGCTCATGATCAGCTTCAGCTGCTCCACCTGCTCTGGCTTCAGTTCATTGTGTACAGGAAGTGGCGGAGGAGAGGAGTTGACGATGATAGAGAGCCTTCGGTTCTCCTGATCCAAAATCTTAGCGTTGACAGCCTCCAATGCAGAGGCGGTAGCGGCATCCTCAACAAAGAACTGGGCCCGTGTGTTTTCGTAGCGAAAGTCAATGGGGGTGAAAGGGACACTGCACTTGCTCCGAATCCTACTCAGGAGCCATGACTTGTCATATTTCCTGCCGTAAGGAATCGTAATCTTAAACCAGCTCTTCGAGGTCCCGTCCTGGCCGGTGCCGGCCCCTGCTCTCTGTGGAGGAACTCTGTGTCTCCGCACAGTAACGTGAATGCGGTCTCGATCGTGCCAGCTATCGCCCCGGCGGTCGGGTCGCACCACATAGGGATCGTATCGTACGCGAGGAACATCCTGGGCATCACTCATTGCCACATCTCTGTCGTCGTCCTCAAGGCGGGAAGGCCGAAGGCCAGCACCTCCTCTTCCAGGCCTACGGTTCCCCTCGCCACACTTCCACCGGGAAGGACCCTGGCCTTTCTTTCTTCTTCGAGGGAAACTGACGCGATCATCGTGCTCGCTGTAGGACTTGCCCCCGTCCGCCATGGCACAGAGAGAAGCGGGTCGGGCTCAGGCGCAGGCCGAAACGCCACCAGACGTCCGAACGCCCAGGTACCCCAGGTCGAGTTGTTACAGAAACAGGGGAGTCCAAAACTGCCCGGAGTTTGCGGCTGGGTGATGGGGAGAAATAAGCGGCTTTCAGAATGCCTCCACACGCCTGAGGCCGGTGGCTGGTGTCTTTGCTTATGCAAACTTGCTTGGATGCTTCCAAGGCCTCAGGTGGATGGGAGGGGTCTTGAACCAGGGCACGGTATGGAAAGCACACAGAGCCTACGTGGGGTTCTGCCAATGGTCAGAACTATTGGCAACACCCACTGCGTCAGAGGACGCACTCAGGGATATGTAGGCAGCTGCGAACACTGTAGGGCGGGGGGTGGGGATGGGGGCACGCTCTGGGGCCGTCTCCCTCGCTGGTGAGTGTTCGCAGAGGTGCTCTGGAGAAGGAGAGGAGATCCACGCGGCTCACAGAAAGAAGAACGGTTTGCAAGGAGGCTGAGAATCCAGGTGGCCCTACATTGAGAGCTGGAGGGCACCACAGCACAGAAAGGACCTCCCCAATCAGATGGAGTGACTGGCGGCTGCTGGTAAAGATGAACGGTGCCTAAGAAGGAGGGAAACGGTGTTTCCGACCCCTCCCCCCGCAAAACTGGCTAGGTTTGGTAGACGGAAGGCAAGGATATGTGTACCTGTTAAATAAACAATTTTCTTTTCACTCAACTGTAATACTCAGAGTTATAATTTTGGCGGCGGGCAATCGGACCCCTAACTAAAGGGCCCGTGGGTTTGTTTTCAATTGGAGCAGCCCAGGGGCTCTGTAACAGAAGTCTCGCTTCCTCTTGGCCAAATGCAAGAGTCTTTCCTCTTCTTCTCTGGACCATTCTGTTATTTTTTTTTTTTCCTTAGGTTTTGACTGGTCATCAAGAATTTGTGTAGAACTATCTTTATTTGAAAAATATATAAACCCAAAGTTTCCAACTTCTTGTACATGTTGAAGATTTTCAACAAAGATCTCTTGAATACAAAATATGGTCCAAGTGACTCAAAATTAATTCTATGATACAGTATTCTAAAGTTGTATTATTTTGAAAGTCTCGAGATTTTTTTAATGGCAAAAATATACCAACTTGAAATTTTGTATTTTGCTAATGTACAAAGAGAATATAACGGTCCCCTTTGTACGGTTTCTAAACGCCACTGACGATTTCCGTAAGATGTTGTCCTTCACAGACCAGTCTGAGCTTCTGTAAAAGCCCAACCTGCCTTCCTTTCTATCAACCGAATTCCTCAGTCTCTTCAGAAGTCCTGTCGGATGTTTTCTTTGTTGGCCTCTCCGTGCTGCTGCTTCATTTGAAAGACTTCATTTTCTAACTGCACAACAGTCCTTTCAATCTCATAATTCTTACTGACCAGGGACACCCAATTTGACTCCGTTTCCCTTAACTTAGATCCAGCTGTGAGTTGCATGTTCTTCCGCTGCCAGTTTAAATCTTGAATATGTTTCCTTAACTTCTGGAGCTCTTTCTGTGCCCGTTCAATCATATGAACTCGATTTTCATTGTACGCTTTCCAGGCGTTGCACCCGTGCTGCGACATTAGCTCCAGATTCTCGATTCGAACCGCTTGGTGCTCTAACTGGTCCATAGAATTGTTTACACACTCTTGCCAGGCAGTGATGTCATTTTTCTGACCTGAAGAAGGAGCTGGAGTTCATATCGTTTCATGCTGAGCAATTCAATTGGTTGTCCGGCAGCCAGTCTTTCAAACTCATTTCTCATTATGTCGGTCTCAAAAGCGGAATAATCCGGCGCTGTCAGGGAGCTCAGGTAGTTCTTAGTGGGTCGGTACCTGCGAGTTTCCTCCTCCACCAGCGCCGCAGCCGCTTCTCGCACACCAGGCGCCTCGTAACCTTGGTCAAAATACGGCAGCGCATCCACCACCACCTCTCCAGCCACCAGGCCCGTACCCGCCATGCTCCAGGCCGCCTGCGTCTCGCCCCATTCTGTTTTCTTAACGCTTGGATCCAGCCGCTCACACCATCTGGCTTTGCACTGCTTTGCCGATTCCCTAGGCAGCAATGAAGCAATCCTAGGCCGCTGATTTTCCCCATAATTCACAACCGCTGCTTTCAGAATTTCATCCTCGGTATTCCTCCACATGACCCCCTTAGTCACAATTCGAGGCACTTTTGGCGGCGGGGTGTCTCGGCAAGTGGCCGAGAGGAGCTTCAGAAAAATAGCAACGGCGCTCCGCCTGCAGGACCGAGAGCCGCCACTTCCTCCGGGCACGACGTTCTGCTATAGCAGCTTTCTTCTAAGCTCACCTTCTCTCGGTAGCTAAGCCTGCGCACCTGGGAGTGGTGTGTGTCACCTTGTGGCTTCTCGGGTTTGATTGACATCAAGCTTGAGGCTTACCCCGCCCACGCTCACCCCACCCACGCTTTTAAGATCCCAGCTGCTCCCGGGAGAGTCTCATTTGCACTGAAGTGAGATCACAAGTTAAGGAGGCTTCATGACTTCATTACCTTGGAGTCAAGTTCTCTTCATCCTACTCAAGCATCCTTGGGCCCCTCTCAAGTGATTCTTTTCAGTACTCCTCCATCCTCCCCTTCTCTACCCATCTCCTGCCTCCAGGCCCTCGGTGCGTAGGGTGTATGTAGGCGCACAGGTGCGGTATCTTGGCGCAGCCTCCGCTTGTACTCCATCCAGGGCTTCAGCAGGTTGCTGGGTGTTCAGCCAGCTCATTGCTGCTATCTGCTGGGTGTTCCTGGTGAGCACCCGCATCTTCCGTGTCCACCTCCCGGTGATGGGCACCTGACTCTCCTCCAACTGTGCCCCCTAAAAGAGGGCTTACAGCTGCTTATGCTGCCCCTCAGAATGTGAGATGTAAGAAGAGAGGGGGTGGTGGGTGTAGACAAGCCAGCCCTCAGCTCAAACCCTGAAGGACACGTAGGGCCGAGAGGGCCCCAGAATGGCTTGCCAGGGCTTGGGCTGATAGAGAAGGCCGCCTCCCACACCAGGGCTGCAGGCGGCCGGGGTATGCCGTGCCCGGTGGCAATGGGGGCACGGGCCCCTCTGCAGGTTCTCTCATACTCTGCCTCCTCAAAAGGAAGGAGGTCTCAGCCCTGGCTGCTGTGGCTCAGTGGATTGAGCATCAGCCTGCGAACCAAGTGTCGCTGGTTTGATTCCCAGGCAGGGTACATGACTAGGTTGCACGTCAGTTCCCCAGTTGTGGTGGGCTCGTGATAGGCAACCACACAGTGATGTTTCTTTCCCTCTCTTTCTCCTTTCCCCTCTCTAAAAAGAAATAAATTAAATAAATAAATCAATAAACTCTTTTAAAAAAATTCAGAGCCAAGACTCAAATTTAAAAGCAGAAGAAGAAGAAGCAGCTCTTTAAGGAGTTCCAGTCCTTCTTTTACAAAAGAGGAAGCCGAGGCCAAGATGGTGGCTACTGTCTGGAGAAACCTGGTCATTTCTTTAATGAAAATAAGCTAAGAAGAAGCTGAGTTGGGTGACCTAAAGAGATGGCTTTCATCAGAGCTCCGTGGGGATTAGAGGAACGTTGACTCCTTTGGGCTGAGTTGCGTCTTGTCTAAGGGCCCCCTAGAGCTCTCTGATGCAGCAGGGATGTGACTATTGTAACTGTAGATCTCTGGCAACCCAGTTCCAATGCCCTAGGGGCTCAATACATCCATCTCCTCACTGTGGGAGAATGCAGCCCACTGACCTTGAATGTGTTTTGCTCACAAGAGAGTTCCTTCCTTACTCCTCGTCTGTGTGTACAGGTAGGCCACCTGTAACCTCCCAAGCTATGACAAGTGTTCCTACAATGCGAAGTTATACATCACATGCCTTTGACCCTGTGGCTCGTGAGATTCACCTTTGTACTGTGGGCATCCCATTGAGCCATGCTGTAATTCGGGCTCCCTGGGAAGAAGTCTGAGATGAGGTCTCAGGGCAGGCAGGTAGTGTGTCAGGGAGGTCATCCTGGGAGGCAGCGGGTAGCAGAAGGAAGGAAGTAGAAACAAGGACATATCGAGGCGGCTTCTGTGAGACACTGGGACCACCTGTGAGAGGTGTACGCATGCTTTGTAGAACTGGCCACCCAAGGGGTGGGGACCAGTGGGAAGCCTCTTTAGGCACCAGTTTTGTTTTTTGGTTTTCGTTTTTCTTTTCATTTGTTCGTTGGTTCTCCATTAAGTGAGGCTCGAATCTGGGCTTGAAGTCAGCTACACTTGGGAGCGGCACCTGTGCATCTGTGGTGAAAGCTAAATCTCTGGGCAGAAAGCAAAGCTGTACTGAAGCCCGCAGAGGTTGCGGTCAGAGGTACAGCGTCGGTATTATGTACCCGAGAGGGACTTCATTGCTAGTATGTGCTGAGATGCAAAAAACAAGACAAAACCCTGCACATTTGCATTTATTATACTTATATAACAATATACATGATTTTCTTATTTTCAGTTACAATCTAGAAATTAAATATGAAAACAAAGAATGGTTTTCTTTTTTTCAAACAACACACATGAATATTTCTTTCAAAAGCAAAACACAAAATGTCTTTAGCGTTAGTTAGAACCTCCAACAGCTGGCTTTGCAAAACATCTTAGCAGTCATAGCAAACAATCTTGCAGCGCTGAAGGCATAAACACTTCAGGACGCTTGCAAAAAATGTTTTGATAAGCGACTTGTTTTGGATGCACAACACCTCACATCTTTTTTTCTCGTCAAGGGAGCCGTATCTATATCGTCATTAGCATTTCCTCCAGTTTTTGTTTGAAATTGAAGTTTCGGGTGTAAAGGCTTATGCACACCCGTAGAGATGCCAACACCTTTTTATTTGTTCTGACACTGACTGCATTGATATTTCTAAGAAACCTTCTGCGCCTTGTTTTCGCATTGCCATTTAGCAGGTGAATAGCCTGAGCACCTTTCGTGCAGTATTCAGAAGTGTGTAGAATATTGTTGTCGTTGTCGTTGTCGGCAGCCGTCCGTCTCGAGAGACGATGGTGTAGCTTCTTAAGAGTCCATCTGCACCGCCGAGAATGGCTGTGCAGTCCGACTCGGGAGTGACACGGTATCTGTCTCCTCCTGTGTTGAAGTGAAGCTGAAGCTACAGAGCCTGGGCAGGGTGATATGGAGGGTCTGCTGTTGCCCATGCAGCAGACCCGTGTAGAATATAACTGTCGGCCATCTCCTGGTGTTCCTGGCCACGTTATATGTACCTATCATTCGACCAACCGTGTCAGCTCCTGACTTTGGTCGTGATGTTCTATGGTGTCAGGATTCTGCGAATCTGAATGTTTGGCGTGACTGAATTACATACTGACCTCACTTCCTCTTTATTTTATTTAGTTATTTATTTATTCGTCTGTTTGTTTGTTTGTTTGTTTGTTTTTGCTTTTATTTTATTTTATTTCTTTTTACAATATCACTCTTTTATCTGAAAAAGTCGGGGTCAGTGGGGACTGGGGCGGGGGGTTCTGGGGTTAAGTATGCAAAGCACCTCAGTCCTTCGGGTAGTTTCGTGTCAGTTCTACAAAGTCACCTCTGGCTTCCCGGCGCCAGTGAGCCAGCAACCCTCCTTCCTGGGTCTCAGTCACAGGGTGGCCTCGGGCAGGGCAGAGAGAGGAGACGACAACCTCGACAAGGCGACATCAGTATCCAAGGACTACTTGCAGGGGGGCTTTTTCCGGGACTAGGGATCACTTCATGAACGCCACCTCTGGAATTTCACCCTTGGCCTTGAGATGAGTAAAGGCCTGCGCGGATCTGGTGTAGTCCCAGTTGTTGTCCTGAAGGCACTTGTGGGACCATTCGAGGTTCATGCCGGACTGTGTGGAGAAGACCTGCAGCACTTCCTGCTGCTGCGGGGAGAGGGCGGGCGCTGGGCTGGAGGAGGGCGCGGGCGCAGGCATGGCGAAAGCTCTCGGGATCTCATCGGAGCTGGCGTTCCGCACAAACAGCTCGTCGTTTACAATGCACAGCCCTGAATTGCTGGCTGGAACAGCGACGAACGTCCGCGTGAAGGCTCGCAAAGAGTCCCGAGGCTTTCCATCCACTTCCTTGAAGACCCCGTTGACAGAAAAACACAGCAATGTGTGGGTTTGGGCGCTTATGTCTACCACAAAGGAACTGACGTCGTGCTGAGTTCTGGGCAACTCGTTGAGGAAGGCAACGACGCTGAGCCGTGTGTGCTTCAGCAGGCGAAACCGCAGGGCCGGGTCTTTCAGTTTCTTCACGTTCCTGCTATCCTTGAAGTACTCGGCCAGGCTGCTTCGGGAAGGGTTCCGGGGGGTGAAAGGGATGCTCAGGGAGCAGCAGGCTCCATCGTGGTAGGCGTCCAGGAGCCGCTGCCGGTTTCCAGAGTCATAAATGGCATAGTACTGCTGCAAGAAGTGCACGACCAGATTCTTCAGCGTCTCTGTTCCAAGATAGCTTCCCTTGCAGGGCGGTAACGCCGTGGGGGCTTCAAGGTCAAAGGCGATTGGTGGGGGCAACTCATGGCCATCCAGGCGCAATACTTTGGGAAAGCGTTCACGAATGGCGCTGACGTAGGCGGACTGATCGCGGAAGGCGTCGCTCAGGGGGTTTCCTACGAGCCACACTTCCTCTAGCTTCAGCCCTTTTACCTTGTCCAGTTCCCGCTCAGATCTCAACTCATTTCCGGAGAGGCTTAGGACCTTCAGGTTGGGTGCTTTCTGCACAATGCTGGACATGTCATCCAGCCTATAGAGCTTGTTATTACTCAAGTTCAAGGACAAGAGCTCAGGGAGGTTTTCCCCAATGATTTGCAGGGTGGCTGCCATCCAGCTTCTACGACTGAGGACAACATCGATGTTCTGGGCCACCAGGTCTGGGTCTGAACGGAGGCCCTGGAGGTCAAGCGCTTTTTGGGAGCCATCGTACCGTTTGCTCATGATCAGCTTCAGCTGCTCCACCTGCTCTGGCTTCAGTTCATTGTGTACAGGAAGTGGCGGAGGAGAGGAGTTGACGATGATAGAGAGCCTTCGGTTCTCCTGATCCAAAATCTTAGCGTTGACAGCCTCCAATGCAGAGGCGGTAGCGGCATCCTCAACAAAGAACTGGGCCCGTGTGTTTTCGTAGCGAAAGTCAATGGGGGTGAAAGGGACACTGCACTTGCTCCGAATCCTACTCAGGAGCCATGACTTGTCATATTTCCTGCCGTAAGGAATCGTAATCTTAAACCAGCTCTTCGAGGTCCCGTCCTGGCCGGTGCCGGCCCCTGCTCTCTGTGGAGGAACTCTGTGTCTCCGCACAGTAACGTGAATGCGGTCTCGATCGTGCCAGCTATCGCCCCGGCGGTCGGGTCGCACCACATAGGGATCGTATCGTACGCGAGGAACATCCTGGGCGTCACTCATTGCCACATCTCTGTCGTCGTCCTCAAGGCGGGAAGGCCGAAGGCCAGCACCTCCTCTTCCAGGCCTACGGTTCCCCTTGCCACACTTCCACCGGGAAGGACCCTGGCCTTTCTTTCTTCTTCGAGGGAAACTGACGTGATCATCGTGCTCGCTGTAGGACTTGCCCCCGTCCGCCATGGCACAGAGAGAAGCGGGTCGGGCTCAGGCGCAGGCCGAAACGCCACCAGACGTCCGAACGCCCAGGTACCCCAGGTCGAGTTGTTACAGAAACAGGGGAGTCCAAAACTGCCCGGAGTTTGCGGCTGGGTGATGGGGAGAAATAAGCGGCTTTCAGAATGCCTCCACACGCCTGAGGCCGGTGGCTGGTGTCTTTGCTTATGCAAACTTGCTTGGATGCTTCCAAGGCCTCAGGTGGATGGGAGGGGTCTTGAACCAGGGCACGGTATGGAAAGCACACAGAGCCTACGTGGGGTTCTGCCAATGGTCAGAACTATTGGCAACACCCACTGCGTCAGAGGACGCACTCAGGGATATGTAGGCAGCTGCGAACACGGTAGGGCGGGGGGTGGGGATGGGGGCACGCTCTGGGGCCGTCTCCCTCGCTGGTGAGTGTTCGCAGAGGTGCTCTGGAGAAGGAGAGGAGATCCACGCGGCTCACAGAAAGAAGAACGGTTTGCAAGGAGGCTGAGAATCCAGGTGGCCCTACATTGAGAGCTGGAGGGCACCACAGCACAGAAAGGACCTCCCCAATCAGATGGAGTGACTGGCGGCTGCTGGTAAAGATGAACGGTGCCTAAGAAGGAGGGAAACGGTGTTTCCGACCCCTCCCCCCGCAAAACTGGCTAGGTTTGGTAGACGGAAGGCAAGGATATGTGTACCTGTTAAATAAACAATTTTCTTTTCACTCAACTGTAATACTCAGAGTTATAATTTTGGCGGCGGGCAATCGGACCCCTAACTAAAGGGCCCGTGGGTTTGTTTTCAATTGGAGCAGCCCAGGGGCTCTGTAACAGAAGTCTCGCTTCCTCTTGGCCAAATGCAAGAGTCTTTCCTCTTCTTCTCTGGACCATTCTGTTATTTTTTTTTTTTCCTTAGGTTTTGACTGGTCATCAAGAATTTGTGTAGAACTATCTTTATTTGAAAAATATATAAACCCAAAGTTTCCAACTTCTTGTACATGTTGAAGATTTTCAACAAAGATCTCTTGAATACAAAATATGGTCCAAGTGACTCAAAATTAATTCTATGATACAGTATTCTAAAGTTGTATTATTTTGAAAGTCTCGAGATTTTTTTAATGGCAAAAATATACCAACTTGAAATTTTGTATTTTGCTAATGTACAAAGAGAATATAACGGTCCCCTTTGTACGGTTTCTAAACGCCACTGACGATTTCCGTAAGATGTTGTCCTTCACAGACCAGTCTGAGCTTCTGTAAAAGCCCAACCTGCCTTCCTTTCTATCAACCGAATTCCTCAGTCTCTTCAGAAGTCCTGTCGGATGTTTTCTTTGTTGGCCTCTCCGTGCTGCTGCTTCATTTGAAAGACTTCATTTTCTAACTGCACAACAGTCCTTTCAATCTCATAATTCTTACTGACCAGGGACACCCAATTTGACTCCGTTTCCCTTAACTTAGATCCAGCTGTGAGTTGCATGTTCTTCCGCTGCCAGTTTAAATCTTGAATATGTTTCCTTAACTTCTGGAGCTCTTTCTGTGCCCGTTCAATCATATGAACTCGATTTTCATTGTACGCTTTCCAGGCGTTGCACCCGTGCTGCGACATTAGCTCCAGATTCTCGATTCGAACCGCTTGGTGCTCTAACTGGTCCATAGAATTGTTTACACACTCTTGCCAGGCAGTGATGTCATTTTTCTGACCTGAAGAAGGAGCTGGAGTTCATATCGTTTCATGCTGAGCAATTCAATTGGTTGTCCGGCAGCCAGTCTTTCAAACTCATTTCTCATTATGTCGGTCTCAAAAGCGGAATAATCCGGCGCTGTCAGGGAGCTCAGGTAGTTCTTAGTGGGTCGGTACCTGCGAGTTTCCTCCTCCACCAGCGCCGCAGCCGCTTCTCGCACACCAGGCGCCTCGTAACCTTGGTCAAAATACGGCAGCGCATCCACCACCACCTCTCCAGCCACCAGGCCCGTACCCGCCATGCTCCAGGCCGCCTGCGTCTCGCCCCATTCTGTTTTCTTAACGCTTGGATCCAGCCGCTCACACCATCTGGCTTTGCACTGCTTTGCCGATTCCCTAGGCAGCAATGAAGCAATCCTAGGCCGCTGATTTTCCCCATAATTCACAACCGCTGCTTTCAGAATTTCATCCTCGGTATTCCTCCACATGACCCCCTTAGTCACAATTCGAGGCACTTTTGGCGGCGGGGTGTCTCGGCAAGTGGCCGAGAGGAGCTTCAGAAAAATAGCAACGGCGCTCCGCCTGCAGGACCGAGAGCCGCCACTTCCTCCGGGCACGACGTTCTGCTATAGCAGCTTTCTTCTAAGCTCACCTTCTCTCGGTAGCTAAGCCTGCGCACCTGGGAGTGGTGTGTGTCACCTTGTGGCTTCTCGGGTTTGATTGACATCAAGCTTGAGGCTTACCCCGCCCACGCTCACCCCACCCACGCTTTTAAGATCCCAGCTGCTCCCGGGAGAGTCTCATTTGCACTGAAGTGAGATCACAAGTTAAGGAGGCTTCATGACTTCATTACCTTGGAGTCAAGTTCTCTTCATCCTACTCAAGCATCCTTGGGCCCCTCTCAAGTGATTCTTTTCAGTACTCCTCCATCCTCCCCTTCTCTACCCATCTCCTGCCTCCAGGCCCTCGGTGCGTAGGGTGTATGTAGGCGCACAGGTGCGGTATCTTGGCGCAGCCTCCGCTTGTACTCCATCCAGGGCTTCAGCAGGTTGCTGGGTGTTCAGCCAGCTCATTGCTGCTATCTGCTGGGTGTTCCTGGTGAGCACCCGCATCTTCCGTGTCCACCTCCCGGTGATGGGCACCTGACTCTCCTCCAACTGTGCCCCCTAAAAGAGGGCTTACAGCTGCTTATGCTGCCCCTCAGAATGTGAGATGTAAGAAGAGAGGGGGTGGTGGGTGTAGACAAGCCAGCCCTCAGCTCAAACCCTGAAGGACACGTAGGGCCGAGAGGGCCCCAGAATGGCTTGCCAGGGCTTGGGCTGATAGAGAAGGCCGCCTCCCACACCAGGGCTGCAGGCGGCCGGGGTATGCCGTGCCCGGTGGCAATGGGGGCACGGGCCCCTCTGCAGGTTCTCTCATACTCTGCCTCCTCAAAAGGAAGGAGGTCTCAGCCCTGGCTGCTGTGGCTCAGTGGATTGAGCATCAGCCTGCGAACCAAGTGTCGCTGGTTTGATTCCCAGGCAGGGTACATGACTAGGTTGCACGTCAGTTCCCCAGTTGTGGTGGGCTCGTGATAGGCAACCACACAGTGATGTTTCTTTCCCTCTCTTTCTCCTTTCCCCTCTCTAAAAAGAAATAAATTAAATAAATAAATCAATAAACTCTTTTAAAAAAATTCAGAGCCAAGACTCAAATTTAAAAGCAGAAGAAGAAGAAGCAGCTCTTTAAGGAGTTCCAGTCCTTCTTTTACAAAAGAGGAAGCCGAGGCCAAGATGGTGGCTACTGTCTGGAGAAACCTGGTCATTTCTTTAATGAAAATAAGCTAAGAAGAAGCTGAGTTGGGTGACCTAAAGAGATGGCTTTCATCAGAGCTCCGTGGGGATTAGAGGAACGTTGACTCCTTTGGGCTGAGTTGCGTCTTGTCTAAGGGCCCCCTAGAGCTCTCTGATGCAGCAGGGATGTGACTATTGTAACTGTAGATCTCTGGCAACCCAGTTCCAATGCCCTAGGGGCTCAATACATCCATCTCCTCACTGTGGGAGAATGCAGCCCACTGACCTTGAATGTGTTTTGCTCACAAGAGAGTTCCTTCCTTACTCCTCGTCTGTGTGTACAGGTAGGCCACCTGTAACCTCCCAAGCTATGACAAGTGTTCCTACAATGCGAAGTTATACATCACATGCCTTTGACCCTGTGGCTCGTGAGATTCACCTTTGTACTGTGGGCATCCCATTGAGCCATGCTGTAATTCGGGCTCCCTGGGAAGAAGTCTGAGATGAGGTCTCAGGGCAGGCAGGTAGTGTGTCAGGGAGGTCATCCTGGGAGGCAGCGGGTAGCAGAAGGAAGGAAATAGAAACAAGGACATATCGAGGCGGCTTCTGTGAGACACTGGGACCACCTGTGAGAGGTGTACGCATGCTTTGTAGAACTGGCCACCCAAGGGGTGGGGACCAGTGGGAAGCCTCTTTAGGCACCAGTTTTGTTTTTTGGTTTTCGTTTTTCTTTTCATTTGTTCGTTGGTTCTCCATTAAGTGAGGCTCGAATCTGGGCTTGAAGTCAGCTACACTTGGGAGCGGCACCTGTGCATCTGTGGTGAAAGCTAAATCTCTGGGCAGAAAGCAAAGCTGTACTGAAGCCCGCAGAGGTTGCGGTCAGAGGTACAGCGTCGGTATTATGTACCCGAGAGGGACTTCATTGCTAGTATGTGCTGAGATGCAAAAAACAAGACAAAACCCTGCACATTTGCATTTATTATACTTATATAACAATATACATGATTTTCTTATTTTCAGTTACAATCTAGAAATTAAATATGAAAACAAAGAATGGTTTTCTTTTTTTCAAACAACACACATGAATATTTCTTTCAAAAGCAAAACACAAAATGTCTTTAGCGTTAGTTAGAACCTCCAACAGCTGGCTTTGCAAAACATCTTAGCAGTCATAGCAAACAATCTTGCAGCGCTGAAGGCATAAACACTTCAGGACGCTTGCAAAAAATGTTTTGATAAGCGACTTGTTTTGGATGCACAACACCTCACATCTTTTTTTCTCGTCAAGGGAGCCGTATCTATATCGTCATTAGCATTTCCTCCAGTTTTTGTTTGAAATTGAAGTTTCGGGTGTAAAGGCTTATGCACACCCGTAGAGATGCCAACACCTTTTTATTTGTTCTGACACTGACTGCATTGAAATTTCTAAGAAACCTTCTGCGCCTTGTTTTCGCATTGCCATTTAGCAGGTGAATAGCCTGAGCACCTTTCGTGCAGTATTCAGAAGTGTGTAGAATATAACTGTCGGCCATCTCCTGGTGTTCCTGGCCACGTTATATGTACCTATCATTCGACCAACCGTGTCAGCTCCTGACTTTGGTCGTGATGTTCTATGGTGTCAGGATTCTGCGAATCTGAATGTTTGGCGTGACTGAATTACATACTGACCTCACTTCCTCTTTATTTTATTTAGTTATTTATTTATTCGTCTGTTTGTTTGTTTGTTTGTTTGTTTTTGCTTTTATTTTATTTTATTTCTTTTTACAATATCACTCTTTTATCTGAAAAAGTCGGGGTCAGTGGGGACTGGGGCGGGGGGTTCTGGGGTTAAGTATGCAAAGCACCTCAGTCCTTCGGGTAGTTTCGTGTCAGTTCTACAAAGTCACCTCTGGCTTCCCGGCGCCAGTGAGCCAGCAACCCTCCTTCCTGGGTCTCAGTCACAGGGTGGCCTCGGGCAGGGCAGAGAGAGGAGACGACAACCTCGACAAGGCGACATCAGTATCCAAGGACTACTTGCAGGGGGGCTTTTTCCGGGACTAGGGATCACTTCATGAACGCCACCTCTGGAATTTCACCCTTGGCCTTGAGATGAGTAAAGGCCTGCGCGGATCTGGTGTAGTCCCAGTTGTTGTCCTGAAGGCACTTGTGGGACCATTCGAGGTTCATGCCGGACTGTGTGGAGAAGACCTGCAGCACTTCCTGCTGCTGCGGGGAGAGGGCGGGCGCTGGGCTGGAGGAGGGCGCGGGCGCAGGCATGGCGAAAGCTCTCGGGATCTCATCGGAGCTGGCGTTCCGCACAAACAGCTCGTCGTTTACAATGCACAGCCCTGAATTGCTGGCTGGAACAGCGACGAACGTCCGCGTGAAGGCTCGCAAAGAGTCCCGAGGCTTTCCATCCACTTCCTTGAAGACCCCGTTGACAGAAAAACACAGCAATGTGTGGGTTTGGGCGCTTATGTCTACCACAAAGGAACTGACGTCGTGCTGAGTTCTGGGCAACTCGTTGAGGAAGGCAACGACGCTGAGCCGTGTGTGCTTCAGCAGGCGAAACCGCAGGGCCGGGTCTTTCAGTTTCTTCACGTTCCTGCTATCCTTGAAGTACTCGGCCAGGCTGCTTCGGGAAGGGTTCCGGGGGGTGAAAGGGATGCTCAGGGAGCAGCAGGCTCCATCGTGGTAGGCGTCCAGGAGCCGCTGCCGGTTTCCAGAGTCATAAATGGCATAGTACTGCTGCAAGAAGTGCACGACCAGATTCTTCAGCGTCTCTGTTCCAAGATAGCTTCCCTTGCAGGGCGGTAACGCCGTGGGGGCTTCAAGGTCAAAGGCGATTGGTGGGGGCAACTCATGGCCATCCAGGCGCAATACTTTGGGAAAGCGTTCACGAATGGCGCTGACGTAGGCGGACTGATCGCGGAAGGCGTCGCTCAGGGGGTTTCCTACGAGCCACACTTCCTCTAGCTTCAGCCCTTTTACCTTGTCCAGTTCCCGCTCAGATCTCAACTCATTTCCGGAGAGGCTTAGGACCTTCAGGTTGGGTGCTTTCTGCACAATGCTGGACATGTCATCCAGCCTATAGAGCTTGTTATTACTCAAGTTCAAGGACAAGAGCTCAGGGAGGTTTTCCCCAATGATTTGCAGGGTGGCTGCCATCCAGCTTCTACGACTGAGGACAACATCGATGTTCTGGGCCACCAGGTCTGGGTCTGAACGGAGGCCCTGGAGGTCAAGCGCTTTTTGGGAGCCATCGTACCGTTTGCTCATGATCAGCTTCAGCTGCTCCACCTGCTCTGGCTTCAGTTCATTGTGTACAGGAAGTGGCGGAGGAGAGGAGTTGACGATGATAGAGAGCCTTCGGTTCTCCTGATCCAAAATCTTAGCGTTGACAGCCTCCAATGCAGAGGCGGTAGCGGCATCCTCAACAAAGAACTGGGCCCGTGTGTTTTCGTAGCGAAAGTCAATGGGGGTGAAAGGGACACTGCACTTGCTCCGAATCCTACTCAGGAGCCATGACTTGTCATATTTCCTGCCGTAAGGAATCGTAATCTTAAACCAGCTCTTCGAGGTCCCGTCCTGGCCGGTGCCGGCCCCTGCTCTCTGTGGAGGAACTCTGTGTCTCCGCACAGTAACGTGAATGCGGTCTCGATCGTGCCAGCTATCGCCCCGGCGGTCGGGTCGCACCACATAGGGATCGTATCGTACGCGAGGAACATCCTGGGCGTCACTCATTGCCACATCTCTGTCGTCGTCCTCAAGGCGGGAAGGCCGAAGGCCAGCACCTCCTCTTCCAGGCCTACGGTTCCCCTCGCCACACTTCCACCGGGAAGGACCCTGGCCTTTCTTTCTTCTTCGAGGGAAACTGACGCGATCATCGTGCTCGCTGTAGGACTTGCCCCCGTCCGCCATGGCACAGAGAGAAGCGGGTCGGGCTCAGGCGCAGGCCGAAACGCCACCAGACGTCCGAACGCCCAGGTACCCCAGGTCGAGTTGTTACAGAAACAGGGGAGTCCAAAACTGCCCGGAGTTTGCGGCTGGGTGATGGGGAGAAATAAGCGGCTTTCAGAATGCCTCCACACGCCTGAGGCCGGTGGCTGGTGTCTTTGCTTATGCAAACTTGCTTGGATGCTTCCAAGGCCTCAGGTGGATGGGAGGGGTCTTGAACCAGGGCACGGTATGGAAAGCACACAGAGCCTACGTGGGGTTCTGCCAATGGTCAGAACTATTGGCAACACCCACTGCGTCAGAGGACGCACTCAGGGATATGTAGGCAGCTGCGAACACGGTAGGGCGGGGGGTGGGGGTGGGGGCACGCTCTGGGGCTGTCTCCCTCGCTGGTGAGTGTTCGCAGAGGTGCTCTGGAGAAGGAGAGGAGATCCACGCGGCTCACAGAAAGAAGAACGGTTTGCAAGGAGGCTGAGAATCCAGGTGGCCCTACATTGAGAGCTGGAGGGCACCACAGCACAGAAAGGACCTCCCCAATCAGATGGAGTGACTGGCGGCTGCTGGTAAAGATGAACGGTGCCTAAGAAGGAGGGAAACGGTGTTTCCGACCCCTCCCCCCGCAAAACTGGCTAGGTTTGGTAGACGGAAGGCAAGGATATGTGTACCTGTTAAATAAACAATTTTCTTTTCACTCAACTGTAATACTCAGAGTTATAATTTTGGCGGCGGGCAATCGGACCCCTAACTAAAGGGCCCGTGGGTTTGTTTTCAATTGGAGCAGCCCAGGGGCTCTGTAACAGAAGTCTCGCTTCCTCTTGGCCAAATGCAAGAGTCTTTCCTCTTCTTCTCTGGACCATTCTGTTATTTTTTTTTTTTTCTTAGGTTTTGACTGGTCATCAAGAATTTGTGTAGAACTATCTTTATTTGAAAAATATATAAACCCAAAGTTTCCAACTTCTTGTACATGTTGAAGATTTTCAACAAAGATCTCTTGAATACAAAATATGGTCCAAGTGACTCAAAATTAATTCTATGATACAGTATTCTAAAGTTGTATTATTTTGAAAGTCTCGAGATTTTTTTAATGGCAAAAATATACCAACTTGAAATTTTGTATTTTGCTAATGTACAAAGAGAATATAACGGTCCCCTTTGTACGGTTTCTAAACGCCACTGACGATTTCCGTAAGATGTTGTCCTTCACAGACCAGTCTGAGCTTCTGTAAAAGCCCAACCTGCCTTCCTTTCTATCAACCGAATTCCTCAGTCTCTTCAGAAGTCCTGTCGGATGTTTTCTTTGTTGGCCTCTCCGTGCTGCTGCTTCATTTGAAAGACTTCATTTTCTAACTGCACAACAGTCCTTTCAATCTCATAATTCTTACTGACCAGGGACACCCAATTTGACTCCGTTTCCCTTAACTTAGATCCAGCTGTGAGTTGCATGTTCTTCCGCTGCCAGTTTAAATCTTGAATATGTTTCCTTAACTTCTGGAGCTCTTTCTGTGCCCGTTCAATCATATGAACTCGATTTTCATTGTACGCTTTCCAGGCGTTGCACCCGTGCTGCGACATTAGCTCCAGATTCTCGATTCGAACCGCTTGGTGCTCTAACTGGTCCATAGAATTGTTTACACACTCTTGCCAGGCAGTGATGTCATTTTTCTGACCTGAAGAAGGAGCTGGAGTTCATATCGTTTCATGCTGAGCAATTCAATTGGTTGTCCGGCAGCCAGTCTTTCAAACTCATTTCTCATTATGTCGGTCTCAAAAGCGGAATAATCCGGCGCTGTCAGGGAGCTCAGGTAGTTCTTAGTGGGTCGGTACCTGCGAGTTTCCTCCTCCACCAGCGCCGCAGCCGCTTCTCGCACACCAGGCGCCTCGTAACCTTGGTCAAAATACGGCAGCGCATCCACCACCACCTCTCCAGCCACCAGGCCCGTACCCGCCATGCTCCAGGCCGCCTGCGTCTCGCCCCATTCTGTTTTCTTAACGCTTGGATCCAGCCGCTCACACCATCTGGCTTTGCACTGCTTTGCCGATTCCCTAGGCAGCAATGAAGCAATCCTAGGCCGCTGATTTTCCCCATAATTCACAACCGCTGCTTTCAGAATTTCATCCTCGGTATTCCTCCACATGACCCCCTTAGTCACAATTCGAGGCACTTTTGGCGGCGGGGTGTCTCGGCAAGTGGCCGAGAGGAGCTTCAGAAAAATAGCAACGGCGCTCCGCCTGCAGGACCGAGAGCCGCCACTTCCTCCGGGCACGACGTTCTGCTATAGCAGCTTTCTTCTAAGCTCACCTTCTCTCGGTAGCTAAGCCTGCGCACCTGGGAGTGGTGTGTGTCACCTTGTGGCTTCTCGGGTTTGATTGACATCAAGCTTGAGGCTTACCCCGCCCACGCTCACCCCACCCACGCTTTTAAGATCCCAGCTGCTCCCGGGAGAGTCTCATTTGCACTGAAGTGAGATCACAAGTTAAGGAGGCTTCATGACTTCATTACCTTGGAGTCAAGTTCTCTTCATCCTACTCAAGCATCCTTGGGCCCCTCTCAAGTGATTCTTTTCAGTACTCCTCCATCCTCCCCTTCTCTACCCATCTCCTGCCTCCAGGCCCTCGGTGCGTAGGGTGTATGTAGGCGCACAGGTGCGGTATCTTGGCGCAGCCTCCGCTTGTACTCCATCCAGGGCTTCAGCAGGTTGCTGGGTGTTCAGCCAGCTCATTGCTGCTATCTGCTGGGTGTTCCTGGTGAGCACCCGCATCTTCCGTGTCCACCTCCCGGTGATGGGCACCTGACTCTCCTCCAACTGTGCCCCCTAAAAGAGGGCTTACAGCTGCTTATGCTGCCCCTCAGAATGTGAGATGTAAGAAGAGAGGGGGTGGTGGGTGTAGACAAGCCAGCCCTCAGCTCAAACCCTGAAGGACACGTAGGGCCGAGAGGGCCCCAGAATGGCTTGCCAGGGCTTGGGCTGATAGAGAAGGCCGCCTCCCACACCAGGGCTGCAGGCGGCCGGGGTATGCCGTGCCCGGTGGCAATGGGGGCACGGGCCCCTCTGCAGGTTCTCTCATACTCTGCCTCCTCAAAAGGAAGGAGGTCTCAGCCCTGGCTGCTGTGGCTCAGTGGATTGAGCATCAGCCTGCGAACCAAGTGTCGCTGGTTTGATTCCCAGGCAGGGTACATGACTAGGTTGCACGTCAGTTCCCCAGTTGTGGTGGGCTCGTGATAGGCAACCACACAGTGATGTTTCTTTCCCTCTCTTTCTCCTTTCCCCTCTCTAAAAAGAAATAAATTAAATAAATAAATCAATAAACTCTTTTAAAAAAATTCAGAGCCAAGACTCAAATTTAAAAGCAGAAGAAGAAGCAGCAGCTCTTTAAGGAGTTCCAGTCCTTCTTTTACAAAAGAGGAAGCCGAGGCCAAGATGGTGGCTACTGTCTGGAGAAACCTGGTCATTTCTTTAATGAAAATAAGCTAAGAAGAAGCTGAGTTGGGTGACCTAAAGAGATGGCTTTCATCAGAGCTCCGTGGGGATTAGAGGAACGTTGACTCCTTTGGGCTGAGTTGCGTCTTGTCTAAGGGCCCCCTAGAGCTCTCTGATGCAGCAGGGATGTGACTATTGTAACTGTAGATCTCTGGCAACCCAGTTCCAATGCCCTAGGGGCTCAATACATCCATCTCCTCACTGTGGGAGAATGCAGCCCACTGACCTTGAATGTGTTTTGCTCACAAGAGAGTTCCTTCCTTACTCCTCGTCTGTGTGTACAGGTAGGCCACCTGTAACCTCCCAAGCTATGACAAGTGTTCCTACAATGCGAAGTTATACATCACATGCCTTTGACCCTGTGGCTCGTGAGATTCACCTTTGTACTGTGGGCATCCCATTGAGCCATGCTGTAATTCGGGCTCCCTGGGAAGAAGTCTGAGATGAGGTCTCAGGGCAGGCAGGTAGTGTGTCAGGGAGGTCATCCTGGGAGGCAGCGGGTAGCAGAAGGAAGGAAATAGAAACAAGGACATATCGAGGCGGCTTCTGTGAGACACTGGGACCACCTGTGAGAGGTGTACGCATGCTTTGTAGAACTGGCCACCCAAGGGGTGGGGACCAGTGGGAAGCCTCTTTAGGCACCAGTTTTGTTTTTTGGTTTTCGTTTTTCTTTTCATTTGTTCGTTGGTTCTCCATTAAGTGAGGCTCGAATCTGGGCTTGAAGTCAGCTACACTTGGGAGCGGCACCTGTGCATCTGTGGTGAAAGCTAAATCTCTGGGCAGAAAGCAAAGCTGTACTGAAGCCCGCAGAGGTTGCGGTCAGAGGTACAGCGTCGGTATTATGTACCCGAGAGGGACTTCATTGCTAGTATGTGCTGAGATGCAAAAAACAAGACAAAACCCTGCACATTTGCATTTATTATACTTATATAACAATATACATGATTTTCTTATTTTCAGTTACAATCTAGAAATTAAATATGAAAACAAAGAATGGTTTTCTTTTTTTCAAACAACACACATGAATATTTCTTTCAAAAGCAAAACACAAAATGTCTTTAGCGTTAGTTAGAACCTCCAACAGCTGGCTTTGCAAAACATCTTAGCAGTCATAGCAAACAATCTTGCAGCGCTGAAGGCATAAACACTTCAGGACGCTTGCAAAAAATGTTTTGATAAGCGACTTGTTTTGGATGCACAACACCTCACATCTTTTTTTCTCGTCAAGGGAGCCGTATCTATATCGTCATTAGCATTTCCTCCAGTTTTTGTTTGAAATTGAAGTTTCGGGTGTAAAGGCTTATGCACACCCGTAGAGATGCCAACACCTTTTTATTTGTTCTGACACTGACTGCATTGATATTTCTAAGAAACCTTCTGCGCCTTGTTTTCGCATTGCCATTTAGCAGGTGAATAGCCTGAGCACCTTTCGTGCAGTATTCAGAAGTGTGTAGAATATAACTGTCGGCCATCTCCTGGTGTTCCTGGCCACGTTATATGTACCTATCATTCGACCAACCGTGTCAGCTCCTGACTTTGGTCGTGATGTTCTATGGTGTCAGGATTCTGCGAATCTGAATGTTTGGCGTGACTGAATTACATACTGACCTCACTTCCTCTTTATTTTATTTAGTTATTTATTTATTCGTCTGTTTGTTTGTTTGTTTGTTTGTTTTTGCTTTTATTTTATTTTATTTCTTTTTACAATATCACTCTTTTATCTGAAAAAGTCGGGGTCAGTGGGGACTGGGGCGGGGGGTTCTGGGGTTAAGTATGCAAAGCACCTCAGTCCTTCGGGTAGTTTCGTGTCAGTTCTACAAAGTCACCTCTGGCTTCCCGGCGCCAGTGAGCCAGCAACCCTCCTTCCTGGGTCTCAGTCACAGGGTGGCCTCGGGCAGGGCAGAGAGAGGAGACGACAACCTCGACAAGGCGACATCAGTATCCAAGGACTACTTGCAGGGGGGCTTTTTCCGGGACTAGGGATCACTTCATGAACGCCACCTCTGGAATTTCACCCTTGGCCTTGAGATGAGTAAAGGCCTGCGCGGATCTGGTGTAGTCCCAGTTGTTGTCCTGAAGGCACTTGTGGGACCATTCGAGGTTCATGCCGGACTGTGTGGAGAAGACCTGCAGCACTTCCTGCTGCTGCGGGGAGAGGGCGGGCGCTGGGCTGGAGGAGGGCGCGGGCGCAGGCATGGCGAAAGCTCTCGGGATCTCATCGGAGCTGGCGTTCCGCACAAACAGCTCGTCGTTTACAATGCACAGCCCTGAATTGCTGGCTGGAACAGCGACGAACGTCCGCGTGAAGGCTCGCAAAGAGTCCCGAGGCTTTCCATCCACTTCCTTGAAGACCCCGTTGACAGAAAAACACAGCAATGTGTGGGTTTGGGCGCTTATGTCCACCACAAAGGAACTGACGTCGTGCTGAGTTCTGGGCAACTCGTTGAGGAAGGCAACGACGCTGAGCCGTGTGTGCTTCAGCAGGCGAAACCGCAGGGCCGGGTCTTTCAGTTTCTTCACGTTCCTGCTATCCTTGAAGTACTCGGCCAGGCTGCTTCGGGAAGGGTTCCGGGGGGTGAAAGGGATGCTCAGGGAGCAGCAGGCTCCATCGTGGTAGGCGTCCAGGAGCCGCTGCCGGTTTCCAGAGTCATAAATGGCATAGTACTGCTGCAAGAAGTGCACGACCAGATTCTTCAGCGTCTCTGTTCCAAGATAGCTTCCCTTGCAGGGCGGTAACGCCGTGGGGGCTTCAAGGTCAAAGGCGATTGGTGGGGGCAACTCATGGCCATCCAGGCGCAATACTTTGGGAAAGCGTTCACGAATGGCGCTGACGTAGGCGGACTGATCGCGGAAGGCGTCGCTCAGGGGGTTTCCTACGAGCCACACTTCCTCTAGCTTCAGCCCTTTTACCTTGTCCAGTTCCCGCTCAGATCTCAACTCATTTCCGGAGAGGCTTAGGACCTTCAGGTTGGGTGCTTTCTGCACAATGCTGGACATGTCATCCAGCCTATAGAGCTTGTTATTACTCAAGTTCAAGGACAAGAGCTCAGGGAGGTTTTCCCCAATGATTTGCAGGGTGGCTGCCATCCAGCTTCTACGACTGAGGACAACATCGATGTTCTGGGCCACCAGGTCTGGGTCTGAACGGAGGCCCTGGAGGTCAAGCGCTTTTTGGGAGCCATCGTACCGTTTGCTCATGATCAGCTTCAGCTGCTCCACCTGCTCTGGCTTCAGTTCATTGTGTACAGGAAGTGGCGGAGGAGAGGAGTTGACGATGATAGAGAGCCTTCGGTTCTCCTGATCCAAAATCTTAGCGTTGACAGCCTCCAATGCAGAGGCGGTAGCGGCATCCTCAACAAAGAACTGGGCCCGTGTGTTTTCGTAGCGAAAGTCAATGGGGGTGAAAGGGACACTGCACTTGCTCCGAATCCTACTCAGGAGCCATGACTTGTCATATTTCCTGCCGTAAGGAATCGTAATCTTAAACCAGCTCTTCGAGGTCCCGTCCTGGCCGGTGCCGGCCCCTGCTCTCTGTGGAGGAACTCTGTGTCTCCGCACAGTAACGTGAATGCGGTCTCGATCGTGCCAGCTATCGCCCCGGCGGTCGGGTCGCACCACATAGGGATCGTATCGTACGCGAGGAACATCCTGGGCGTCACTCATTGCCACATCTCTGTCGTCGTCCTCAAGGCGGGAAGGCCGAAGGCCAGCACCTCCTCTTCCAGGCCTACGGTTCCCCTCGCCACACTTCCACCGGGAAGGACCCTGGCCTTTCTTTCTTCTTCGAGGGAAACTGACGCGATCATCGTGCTCGCTGTAGGACTTGCCCCCGTCCGCCATGGCACAGAGAGAAGCGGGTCGGGCTCAGGCGCAGGCCGAAACGCCACCAGACGTCCGAACGCCCAGGTACCCCAGGTCGAGTTGTTACAGAAACAGGGGAGTCCAAAACTGCCCGGAGTTTGCGGCTGGGTGATGGGGAGAAATAAGCGGCTTTCAGAATGCCTCCACACGCCTGAGGCCGGTGGCTGGTGTCTTTGCTTATGCAAACTTGCTTGGATGCTTCCAAGGCCTCAGGTGGATGGGAGGGGTCTTGAACCAGGGCACGGTATGGAAAGCACACAGAGCCTACGTGGGGTTCTGCCAATGGTCAGAACTATTGGCAACACCCACTGCGTCAGAGGACGCACTCAGGGATATGTAGGCAGCTGCGAACACGGTAGGGCGGGGGGTGGGGATGGGGGCACGCTCTGGGGCCGTCTCCCTCGCTGGTGAGTGTTCGCAGAGGTGCTCTGGAGAAGGAGAGGAGATCCACGCGGCTCACAGAAAGAAGAACGGTTTGCAAGGAGGCTGAGAATCCAGGTGGCCCTACATTGAGAGCTGGAGGGCACCACAGCACAGAAAGGACCTCCCCAATCAGATGGAGTGACTGGCGGCTGCTGGTAAAGATGAACGGTGCCTAAGAAGGAGGGAAACGGTGTTTCCGACCCCTCCCCCCGCAAAACTGGCTAGGTTTGGTAGACGGAAGGCAAGGATATGTGTACCTGTTAAATAAACAATTTTCTTTTCACTCAACTGTAATACTCAGAGTTATAATTTTGGCGGCGGGCAATCGGACCCCTAACTAAAGGGCCCGTGGGTTTGTTTTCAATTGGAGCAGCCCAGGGGCTCTGTAACAGAAGTCTCGCTTCCTCTTGGCCAAATGCAAGAGTCTTTCCTCTTCTTCTCTGGACCATTCTGTTATTTTTTTTTTTTTCTTAGGTTTTGACTGGTCATCAAGAATTTGTGTAGAACTATCTTTATTTGAAAAATATATAAACCCAAAGTTTCCAACTTCTTGTACATGTTGAAGATTTTCAACAAAGATCTCTTGAATACAAAATATGGTCCAAGTGACTCAAAATTAATTCTATGATACAGTATTCTAAAGTTGTATTATTTTGAAAGTCTCGAGATTTTTTTAATGGCAAAAATATACCAACTTGAAATTTTGTATTTTGCTAATGTACAAAGAGAATATAACGGTCCCCTTTGTACGGTTTCTAAACGCCACTGACGATTTCCGTAAGATGTTGTCCTTCACAGACCAGTCTGAGCTTCTGTAAAAGCCCAACCTGCCTTCCTTTCTATCAACCGAATTCCTCAGTCTCTTCAGAAGTCCTGTCGGATGTTTTCTTTGTTGGCCTCTCCGTGCTGCTGCTTCATTTGAAAGACTTCATTTTCTAACTGCACAACAGTCCTTTCAATCTCATAATTCTTACTGACCAGGGACACCCAATTTGACTCCGTTTCCCTTAACTTAGATCCAGCTGTGAGTTGCATGTTCTTCCGCTGCCAGTTTAAATCTTGAATATGTTTCCTTAACTTCTGGAGCTCTTTCTGTGCCCGTTCAATCATATGAACTCGATTTTCATTGTACGCTTTCCAGGCGTTGCACCCGTGCTGCGACATTAGCTCCAGATTCTCGATTCGAACCGCTTGGTGCTCTAACTGGTCCATAGAATTGTTTACACACTCTTGCCAGGCAGTGATGTCATTTTTCTGACCTGAAGAAGGAGCTGGAGTTCATATCGTTTCATGCTGAGCAATTCAATTGGTTGTCCGGCAGCCAGTCTTTCAAACTCATTTCTCATTATGTCGGTCTCAAAAGCGGAATAATCCGGCGCTGTCAGGGAGCTCAGGTAGTTCTTAGTGGGTCGGTACCTGCGAGTTTCCTCCTCCACCAGCGCCGCAGCCGCTTCTCGCACACCAGGCGCCTCGTAACCTTGGTCAAAATACGGCAGCGCATCCACCACCACCTCTCCAGCCACCAGGCCCGTACCCGCCATGCTCCAGGCCGCCTGCGTCTCGCCCCATTCTGTTTTCTTAACGCTTGGATCCAGCCGCTCACACCATCTGGCTTTGCACTGCTTTGCCGATTCCCTAGGCAGCAATGAAGCAATCCTAGGCCGCTGATTTTCCCCATAATTCACAACCGCTGCTTTCAGAATTTCATCCTCGGTATTCCTCCACATGACCCCCTTAGTCACAATTCGAGGCACTTTTGGCGGCGGGGTGTCTCGGCAAGTGGCCGAGAGGAGCTTCAGAAAAATAGCAACGGCGCTCCGCCTGCAGGACCGAGAGCCGCCACTTCCTCCGGGCACGACGTTCTGCTATAGCAGCTTTCTTCTAAGCTCACCTTCTCTCGGTAGCTAAGCCTGCGCACCTGGGAGTGGTGTGTGTCACCTTGTGGCTTCTCGGGTTTGATTGACATCAAGCTTGAGGCTTACCCCGCCCACGCTCACCCCACCCACGCTTTTAAGATCCCAGCTGCTCCCGGGAGAGTCTCATTTGCACTGAAGTGAGATCACAAGTTAAGGAGGCTTCATGACTTCATTACCTTGGAGTCAAGTTCTCTTCATCCTACTCAAGCATCCTTGGGCCCCTCTCAAGTGATTCTTTTCAGTACTCCTCCATCCTCCCCTTCTCTACCCATCTCCTGCCTCCAGGCCCTCGGTGCGTAGGGTGTATGTAGGCGCACAGGTGCGGTATCTTGGCGCAGCCTCCGCTTGTACTCCATCCAGGGCTTCAGCAGGTTGCTGGGTGTTCAGCCAGCTCATTGCTGCTATCTGCTGGGTGTTCCTGGTGAGCACCCGCATCTTCCGTGTCCACCTCCCGGTGATGGGCACCTGACTCTCCTCCAACTGTGCCCCCTAAAAGAGGGCTTACAGCTGCTTATGCTGCCCCTCAGAATGTGAGATGTAAGAAGAGAGGGGGTGGTGGGTGTAGACAAGCCAGCCCTCAGCTCAAACCCTGAAGGACACGTAGGGCCGAGAGGGCCCCAGAATGGCTTGCCAGGGCTTGGGCTGATAGAGAAGGCCGCCTCCCACACCAGGGCTGCAGGCGGCCGGGGTATGCCGTGCCCGGTGGCAATGGGGGCACGGGCCCCTCTGCAGGTTCTCTCATACTCTGCCTCCTCAAAAGGAAGGAGGTCTCAGCCCTGGCTGCTGTGGCTCAGTGGATTGAGCATCAGCCTGCGAACCAAGTGTCGCTGGTTTGATTCCCAGGCAGGGTACATGACTAGGTTGCACGTCAGTTTCCCAGTTGTGGTGGGCTCGTGATAGGCAACCACACAGTGATGTTTCTTTCCCTCTCTTTCTCCTTTCCCCTCTCTAAAAAGAAATAAATTAAATAAATAAATCAATAAACTGTTTTAAAAAAATTCAGAGCCAAGACTCAAATTTAAAAGCAGAAGAAGAAGAAGCAGCTCTTTAAGGAGTTCCAGTCCTTCTTTTACAAAAGAGGAAGCCGAGGCCAAGATGGTGGCTACTGTCTGGAGAAACCTGGTCATTTCTTTAATGAAAATAAGCTAAGAAGAAGCTGAGTTGGGTGACCTAAAGAGATGGCTTTCATCAGAGCTCCGTGGGGATTAGAGGAACGTTGACTCCTTTGGGCTGAGTTGCGTCTTGTCTAAGGGCCCCCTAGAGCTCTCTGATGCAGCAGGGATGTGACTATTGTAACTGTAGATCTCTGGCAACCCAGTTCCAATGCCCTAGGGGCTCAATACATCCATCTCCTCACTGTGGGAGAATGCAGCCCACTGACCTTGAATGTGTTTTGCTCACAAGAGAGTTCCTTCCTTACTCCTCGTCTGTGTGTACAGGTAGGCCACCTGTAACCTCCCAAGCTATGACAAGTGTTCCTACAATGCGAAGTTATACATCACATGCCTTTGACCCTGTGGCTCGTGAGATTCACCTTTGTACTGTGGGCATCCCATTGAGCCATGCTGTAATTCGGGCTCCCTGGGAAGAAGTCTGAGATGAGGTCTCAGGGCAGGCAGGTAGTGTGTCAGGGAGGTCATCCTGGGAGGCAGCGGGTAGCAGAAGGAAGGAAATAGAAACAAGGACATATCGAGGCGGCTTCTGTGAGACACTGGGACCACCTGTGAGAGGTGTACGCATGCTTTGTAGAACTGGCCACCCAAGGGGTGGGGACCAGTGGGAAGCCTCTTTAGGCACCAGTTTTGTTTTTTGTTTTTCGTTTTTCTTTTCATTTGTTCGTTGGTTCTCCATTAAGTGAGGCTCGAATCTGGGCTTGAAGTCAGCTACACTTGGGAGCGGCACCTGTGCATCTGTGGTGAAAGCTAAATCTCTGGGCAGAAAGCAAAGCTGTACTGAAGCCCGCAGAGGTTGCGGTCAGAGGTACAGCGTCGGTATTATGTACCCGAGAGGGACTTCATTGCTAGTATGTGCTGAGATGCAAAAAACAAGACAAAACCCTGCACATTTGCATTTATTATACTTATATAACAATATACATGATTTTCTTATTTTCAGTTACAATCTAGAAATTAAATATGAAAACAAAGAATGGTTTTCTTTTTTTCAAACAACACACATGAATATTTCTTTCAAAAGCAAAACACAAAATGTCTTTAGCGTTAGTTAGAACCTCCAACAGCTGGCTTTGCAAAACATCTTAGCAGTCATAGCAAACAATCTTGCAGCGCTGAAGGCATAAACACTTCAGGACGCTTGCAAAAAATGTTTTGATAAGCGACTTGTTTTGGATGCACAACACCTCACATCTTTTTTTCTCGTCAAGGGAGCCGTATCTATATCGTCATTAGCATTTCCTCCAGTTTTTGTTTGAAATTGAAGTTTCGGGTGTAAAGGCTTATGCACACCCGTAGAGATGCCAACACCTTTTTATTTGTTCTGACACTGACTGCATTGATATTTCTAAGAAACCTTCTGCGCCTTGTTTTCGCATTGCCATTTAGCAGGTGAATAGCCTGAGCACCTTTCGTGCAGTATTCAGAAGTGTGTAGAATATAACTGTCGGCCATCTCCTGGTGTTCCTGGCCACGTTATATGTACCTATCATTCGACCAACCGTGTCAGCTCCTGACTTTGGTCGTGATGTTCTATGGTGTCAGGATTCTGCGAATCTGAATGTTTGGCGTGACTGAATTACATACTGACCTCACTTCCTCTTTATTTTATTTAGTTATTTATTTATTCGTCTGTTTGTTTGTTTGTTTGTTTGTTTTTGCTTTTATTTTATTTTATTTCTTTTTACAATATCACTCTTTTATCTGAAAAAGTCGGGGTCAGTGGGGACTGGGGCGGGGGGTTCTGGGGTTAAGTATGCAAAGCACCTCAGTCCTTCGGGTAGTTTCGTGTCAGTTCTACAAAGTCACCTCTGGCTTCCCGGCGCCAGTGAGCCAGCAACCCTCCTTCCTGGGTCTCAGTCACAGGGTGGCCTCGGGCAGGGCAGAGAGAGGAGACGACAACCTCGACAAGGCGACATCAGTATCCAAGGACTACTTGCAGGGGGGCTTTTTCCGGGACTAGGGATCACTTCATGAACGCCACCTCTGGAATTTCACCCTTGGCCTTGAGATGAGTAAAGGCCTGCGCGGATCTGGTGTAGTCCCAGTTGTTGTCCTGAAGGCACTTGTGGGACCATTCGAGGTTCATGCCGGACTGTGTGGAGAAGACCTGCAGCACTTCCTGCTGCTGCGGGGAGAGGGCGGGCGCTGGGCTGGAGGAGGGCGCGGGCGCAGGCATGGCGAAAGCTCTCGGGATCTCATCGGAGCTGGCGTTCCGCACAAACAGCTCGTCGTTTACAATGCACAGCCCTGAATTGCTGGCTGGAACAGCGACGAACGTCCGCGTGAAGGCTCGCAAAGAGTCCCGAGGCTTTCCATCCACTTCCTTGAAGACCCCGTTGACAGAAAAACACAGCAATGTGTGGGTTTGGGCGCTTATGTCCACCACAAAGGAACTGACGTCGTGCTGAGTTCTGGGCAACTCGTTGAGGAAGGCAACGACGCTGAGCCGTGTGTGCTTCAGCAGGCGAAACCGCAGGGCCGGGTCTTTCAGTTTCTTCACGTTCCTGCTATCCTTGAAGTACTCGGCCAGGCTGCTTCGGGAAGGGTTCCGGGGGGTGAAAGGGATGCTCAGGGAGCAGCAGGCTCCATCGTGGTAGGCGTCCAGGAGCCGCTGCCGGTTTCCAGAGTCATAAATGGCATAGTACTGCTGCAAGAAGTGCACGACCAGATTCTTCAGCGTCTCTGTTCCAAGATAGCTTCCCTTGCAGGGCGGTAACGCCGTGGGGGCTTCAAGGTCAAAGGCGATTGGTGGGGGCAACTCATGGCCATCCAGGCGCAATACTTTGGGAAAGCGTTCACGAATGGCGCTGACGTAGGCGGACTGATCGCGGAAGGCGTCGCTCAGGGGGTTTCCTACGAGCCACACTTCCTCTAGCTTCAGCCCTTTTACCTTGTCCAGTTCCCGCTCAGATCTCAACTCATTTCCGGAGAGGCTTAGGACCTTCAGGTTGGGTGCTTTCTGCACAATGCTGGACATGTCATCCAGCCTATAGAGCTTGTTATTACTCAAGTTCAAGGACAAGAGCTCAGGGAGGTTTTCCCCAATGATTTGCAGGGTGGCTGCCATCCAGCTTCTACGACTGAGGACAACATCGATGTTCTGGGCCACCAAGTCTGGGTCTGAACGGAGGCCCTGGAGGTCAAGCGCTTTTTGGGAGCCATCGTACCGTTTGCTCATGATCAGCTTCAGCTGCTCCACCTGCTCTGGCTTCAGTTCATTGTGTACAGGAAGTGGCGGAGGAGAGGAGTTGACGATGATAGAGAGCCTTCGGTTCTCCTGATCCAAAATCTTAGCGTTGACAGCCTCCAATGCAGAGGCGGTAGCGGCATCCTCAACAAAGAACTGGGCCCGTGTGTTTTCGTAGCGAAAGTCAATGGGGGTGAAAGGGACACTGCACTTGCTCCGAATCCTACTCAGGAGCCATGACTTGTCATATTTCCTGCCGTAAGGAATCGTAATCTTAAACCAGCTCTTCGAGGTCCCGTCCTGGCCGGTGCCGGCCCCTGCTCTCTGTGGAGGAACTCTGTGTCTCCGCACAGTAACGTGAATGCGGTCTCGATCGTGCCAGCTATCGCCCCGGCGGTCGGGTCGCACCACATAGGGATCGTATCGTACGCGAGGAACATCCTGGGCGTCACTCATTGCCACATCTCTGTCGTCGTCCTCAAGGCGGGAAGGCCGAAGGCCAGCACCTCCTCTTCCAGGCCTACGGTTCCCCTCGCCACACTTCCACCGGGAAGGACCCTGGCCTTTCTTTCTTCTTCGAGGGAAACTGACGCGATCATCGTGCTCGCTGTAGGACTTGCCCCCGTCCGCCATGGCACAGAGAGAAGCGGGTCGGGCTCAGGCGCAGGCCGAAACGCCACCAGACGTCCGAACGCCCAGGTACCCCAGGTCGAGTTGTTACAGAAACAGGGGAGTCCAAAACTGCCCGGAGTTTGCGGCTGGGTGATGGGGAGAAATAAGCGGCTTTCAGAATGCCTCCACACGCCTGAGGCCGGTGGCTGGTGTCTTTGCTTATGCAAACTTGCTTGGATGCTTCCAAGGCCTCAGGTGGATGGGAGGGGTCTTGAACCAGGGCACGGTATGGAAAGCACACAGAGCCTACGTGGGGTTCTGCCAATGGTCAGAACTATTGGCAACACCCACTGCGTCAGAGGACGCACTCAGGGATATGTAGGCAGCTGCGAACACGGTAGGGCGGGGGGTGGGGATGGGGGCACGCTCTGGGGCCGTCTCCCTCGCTGGTGAGTGTTCGCAGAGGTGCTCTGGAGAAGGAGAGGAGATCCACGCGGCTCACAGAAAGAAGAACGGTTTGCAAGGAGGCTGAGAATCCAGGTGGCCCTACATTGAGAGCTGGAGGGCACCACAGCACAGAAAGGACCTCCCCAATCAGATGGAGTGACTGGCGGCTGCTGGTAAAGATGAACGGTGCCTAAGAAGGAGGGAAACGGTGTTTCCGACCCCTCCCCCCGCAAAACTGGCTAGGTTTGGTAGACGGAAGGCAAGGATATGTGTACCTGTTAAATAAACAATTTTCTTTTCACTCAACTGTAATACTCAGAGTTATAATTTTGGCGGCGGGCAATCGGACCCCTAACTAAAGGGCCCGTGGGTTTGTTTTCAATTGGAGCAGCCCAGGGGCTCTGTAACAGAAGTCTCGCTTCCTCTTGGCCAAATGCAAGAGTCTTTCCTCTTCTTCTCTGGACCATTCTGTTATTTTTTTTTTTTTCTTAGGTTTTGACTGGTCATCAAGAATTTGTGTAGAACTATCTTTATTTGAAAAATATATAAACCCAAAGTTTCCAACTTCTTGTACATGTTGAAGATTTTCAACAAAGATCTCTTGAATACAAAATATGGTCCAAGTGACTCAAAATTAATTCTATGATACAGTATTCTAAAGTTGTATTATTTTGAAAGTCTCGAGATTTTTTTAATGGCAAAAATATACCAACTTGAAATTTTGTATTTTGCTAATGTACAAAGAGAATATAACGGTCCCCTTTGTACGGTTTCTAAACGCCACTGACGATTTCCGTAAGATGTTGTCCTTCACAGACCAGTCTGAGCTTCTGTAAAAGCCCAACCTGCCTTCCTTTCTATCAACCGAATTCCTCAGTCTCTTCAGAAGTCCTGTCGGATGTTTTCTTTGTTGGCCTCTCCGTGCTGCTGCTTCATTTGAAAGACTTCATTTTCTAACTGCACAACAGTCCTTTCAATCTCATAATTCTTACTGACCAGGGACACCCAATTTGACTCCGTTTCCCTTAACTTAGATCCAGCTGTGAGTTGCATGTTCTTCCGCTGCCAGTTTAAATCTTGAATATGTTTCCTTAACTTCTGGAGCTCTTTCTGTGCCCGTTCAATCATATGAACTCGATTTTCATTGTACGCTTTCCAGGCGTTGCACCCGTGCTGCGACATTAGCTCCAGATTCTCGATTCGAACCGCTTGGTGCTCTAACTGGTCCATAGAATTGTTTACACACTCTTGCCAGGCAGTGATGTCATTTTTCTGACCTGAAGAAGGAGCTGGAGTTCATATCGTTTCATGCTGAGCAATTCAATTGGTTGTCCGGCAGCCAGTCTTTCAAACTCATTTCTCATTATGTCGGTCTCAAAAGCGGAATAATCCGGCGCTGTCAGGGAGCTCAGGTAGTTCTTAGTGGGTCGGTACCTGCGAGTTTCCTCCTCCACCAGCGCCGCAGCCGCTTCTCGCACACCAGGCGCCTCGTAACCTTGGTCAAAATACGGCAGCGCATCCACCACCACCTCTCCAGCCACCAGGCCCGTACCCGCCATGCTCCAGGCCGCCTGCGTCTCGCCCCATTCTGTTTTCTTAACGCTTGGATCCAGCCGCTCACACCATCTGGCTTTGCACTGCTTTGCCGATTCCCTAGGCAGCAATGAAGCAATCCTAGGCCGCTGATTTTCCCCATAATTCACAACCGCTGCTTTCAGAATTTCATCCTCGGTATTCCTCCACATGACCCCCTTAGTCACAATTCGAGGCACTTTTGGCGGCGGGGTGTCTCGGCAAGTGGCCGAGAGGAGCTTCAGAAAAATAGCAACGGCGCTCCGCCTGCAGGACCGAGAGCCGCCACTTCCTCCGGGCACGACGTTCTGCTATAGCAGCTTTCTTCTAAGCTCACCTTCTCTCGGTAGCTAAGCCTGCGCACCTGGGAGTGGTGTGTGTCACCTTGTGGCTTCTCGGGTTTGATTGACATCAAGCTTGAGGCTTACCCCGCCCACGCTCACCCCACCCACGCTTTTAAGATCCCAGCTGCTCCCGGGAGAGTCTCATTTGCACTGAAGTGAGATCACAAGTTAAGGAGGCTTCATGACTTCATTACCTTGGAGTCAAGTTCTCTTCATCCTACTCAAGCATCCTTGGGCCCCTCTCAAGTGATTCTTTTCAGTACTCCTCCATCCTCCCCTTCTCTACCCATCTCCTGCCTCCAGGCCCTCGGTGCGTAGGGTGTATGTAGGCGCACAGGTGCGGTATCTTGGCGCAGCCTCCGCTTGTACTCCATCCAGGGCTTCAGCAGGTTGCTGGGTGTTCAGCCAGCTCATTGCTGCTATCTGCTGGGTGTTCCTGGTGAGCACCCGCATCTTCCGTGTCCACCTCCCGGTGATGGGCACCTGACTCTCCTCCAACTGTGCCCCCTAAAAGAGGGCTTACAGCTGCTTATGCTGCCCCTCAGAATGTGAGATGTAAGAAGAGAGGGGGTGGTGGGTGTAGACAAGCCAGCCCTCAGCTCAAACCCTGAAGGACACGTAGGGCCGAGAGGGCCCCAGAATGGCTTGCCAGGGCTTGGGCTGATAGAGAAGGCCGCCTCCCACACCAGGGCTGCAGGCGGCCGGGGTATGCCGTGCCCGGTGGCAATGGGGGCACGGGCCCCTCTGCAGGTTCTCTCATACTCTGCCTCCTCAAAAGGAAGGAGGTCTCAGCCCTGGCTGCTGTGGCTCAGTGGATTGAGCATCAGCCTGCGAACCAAGTGTCGCTGGTTTGATTCCCAGGCAGGGTACATGACTAGGTTGCACGTCAGTTCCCCAGTTGTGGTGGGCTCGTGATAGGCAACCACACAGTGATGTTTCTTTCCCTCTCTTTCTCCTTTCCCCTCTCTAAAAAGAAATAAATTAAATAAATAAATCAATAAACTCTTTTAAAAAAATTCAGAGCCAAGACTCAAATTTAAAAGCAGAAGAAGAAGCAGCAGCTCTTTAAGGAGTTCCAGTCCTTCTTTTACAAAAGAGGAAGCCGAGGCCAAGATGGTGGCTACTGTCTGGAGAAACCTGGTCATTTCTTTAATGAAAATAAGCTAAGAAGAAGCTGAGTTGGGTGACCTAAAGAGATGGCTTTCATCAGAGCTCCGTGGGGATTAGAGGAACGTTGACTCCTTTGGGCTGAGTTGCGTCTTGTCTAAGGGCCCCCTAGAGCTCTCTGATGCAGCAGGGATGTGACTATTGTAACTGTAGATCTCTGGCAACCCAGTTCCAATGCCCTAGGGGCTCAATACATCCATCTCCTCACTGTGGGAGAATGCAGCCCACTGACCTTGAATGTGTTTTGCTCACAAGAGAGTTCCTTCCTTACTCCTCGTCTGTGTGTACAGGTAGGCCACCTGTAACCTCCCAAGCTATGACAAGTGTTCCTACAATGCGAAGTTATACATCACATGCCTTTGACCCTGTGGCTCGTGAGATTCACCTTTGTACTGTGGGCATCCCATTGAGCCATGCTGTAATTCGGGCTCCCTGGGAAGAAGTCTGAGATGAGGTCTCAGGGCAGGCAGGTAGTGTGTCAGGGAGGTCATCCTGGGAGGCAGCGGGTAGCAGAAGGAAGGAAGTAGAAACAAGGACATATCGAGGCGGCTTCTGTGAGACACTGGGACCACCTGTGAGAGGTGTACGCATGCTTTGTAGAACTGGCCACCCAAGGGGTGGGGACCAGTGGGAAGCCTCTTTAGGCACCAGTTTTGTTTTTTGGTTTTCGTTTTTCTTTTCATTTGTTCGTTGGTTCTCCATTAAGTGAGGCTCGAATCTGGGCTTGAAGTCAGCTACACTTGGGAGCGGCACCTGTGCATCTGTGGTGAAAGCTAAATCTCTGGGCAGAAAGCAAAGCTGTACTGAAGCCCGCAGAGGTTGCGGTCAGAGGTACAGCGTCGGTATTATGTACCCGAGAGGGACTTCATTGCTAGTATGTGCTGAGATGCAAAAAACAAGACAAAACCCTGCACATTTGCATTTATTATACTTATATAACAATATACATGATTTTCTTATTTTCAGTTACAATCTAGAAATTAAATATGAAAACAAAGAATGGTTTTCTTTTTTTCAAACAACACACATGAATATTTCTTTCAAAAGCAAAACACAAAATGTCTTTAGCGTTAGTTAGAACCTCCAACAGCTGGCTTTGCAAAACATCTTAGCAGTCATAGCAAACAATCTTGCAGCGCTGAAGGCATAAACACTTCAGGACGCTTGCAAAAAATGTTTTGATAAGCGACTTGTTTTGGATGCACAACACCTCACATCTTTTTTTCTCGTCAAGGGAGCCGTATCTATATCGTCATTAGCATTTCCTCCAGTTTTTGTTTGAAATTGAAGTTTCGGGTGTAAAGGCTTATGCACACCCGTAGAGATGCCAACACCTTTTTATTTGTTCTGACACTGACTGCATTGATATTTCTAAGAAACCTTCTGCGCCTTGTTTTCGCATTGCCATTTAGCAGGTGAATAGCCTGAGCACCTTTCGTGCAGTATTCAGAAGTGTGTAGAATATTGTTGTCGTTGTCGTTGTCGGCAGCCGTCCGTCTCGAGAGACGATGGTGTAGCTTCTTAAGAGTCCATCTGCACCGCCGAGAATGGCTGTGCAGTCCGACTCGGGAGTGACACGGTATCTGTCTCCTCCTGTGTTGAAGTGAAGCTGAAGCTACAGAGCCTGGGCAGGGTGATATGGAGGGTCTGCTGTTGCCCATGCAGCAGACCCGTGTAGAATATAACTGTCGGCCATCTCCTGGTGTTCCTGGCCACGTTATATGTACCTATCATTCGACCAACCGTGTCAGCTCCTGACTTTGGTCGTGATGTTCTATGGTGTCAGGATTCTGCGAATCTGAATGTTTGGCGTGACTGAATTACATACTGACCTCACTTCCTCTTTATTTTATTTAGTTATTTATTTATTCGTCTGTTTGTTTGTTTGTTTGTTTGTTTTTGCTTTTATTTTATTTTATTTCTTTTTACAATATCACTCTTTTATCTGAAAAAGTCGGGGTCAGTGGGGACTGGGGCGGGGGGTTCTGGGGTTAAGTATGCAAAGCACCTCAGTCCTTCGGGTAGTTTCGTGTCAGTTCTACAAAGTCACCTCTGGCTTCCCGGCGCCAGTGAGCCAGCAACCCTCCTTCCTGGGTCTCAGTCACAGGGTGGCCTCGGGCAGGGCAGAGAGAGGAGACGACAACCTCGACAAGGCGACATCAGTATCCAAGGACTACTTGCAGGGGGGCTTTTTCCGGGACTAGGGATCACTTCATGAACGCCACCTCTGGAATTTCACCCTTGGCCTTGAGATGAGTAAAGGCCTGCGCGGATCTGGTGTAGTCCCAGTTGTTGTCCTGAAGGCACTTGTGGGACCATTCGAGGTTCATGCCGGACTGTGTGGAGAAGACCTGCAGCACTTCCTGCTGCTGCGGGGAGAGGGCGGGCGCTGGGCTGGAGGAGGGCGCGGGCGCAGGCATGGCGAAAGCTCTCGGGATCTCATCGGAGCTGGCGTTCCGCACAAACAGCTCGTCGTTTACAATGCACAGCCCTGAATTGCTGGCTGGAACAGCGACGAACGTCCGCGTGAAGGCTCGCAAAGAGTCCCGAGGCTTTCCATCCACTTCCTTGAAGACCCCGTTGACAGAAAAACACAGCAATGTGTGGGTTTGGGCGCTTATGTCTACCACAAAGGAACTGACGTCGTGCTGAGTTCTGGGCAACTCGTTGAGGAAGGCAACGACGCTGAGCCGTGTGTGCTTCAGCAGGCGAAACCGCAGGGCCGGGTCTTTCAGTTTCTTCACGTTCCTGCTATCCTTGAAGTACTCGGCCAGGCTGCTTCGGGAAGGGTTCCGGGGGGTGAAAGGGATGCTCAGGGAGCAGCAGGCTCCATCGTGGTAGGCGTCCAGGAGCCGCTGCCGGTTTCCAGAGTCATAAATGGCATAGTACTGCTGCAAGAAGTGCACGACCAGATTCTTCAGCGTCTCTGTTCCAAGATAGCTTCCCTTGCAGGGCGGTAACGCCGTGGGGGCTTCAAGGTCAAAGGCGATTGGTGGGGGCAACTCATGGCCATCCAGGCGCAATACTTTGGGAAAGCGTTCACGAATGGCGCTGACGTAGGCGGACTGATCGCGGAAGGCGTCGCTCAGGGGGTTTCCTACGAGCCACACTTCCTCTAGCTTCAGCCCTTTTACCTTGTCCAGTTCCCGCTCAGATCTCAACTCATTTCCGGAGAGGCTTAGGACCTTCAGGTTGGGTGCTTTCTGCACAATGCTGGACATGTCATCCAGCCTATAGAGCTTGTTATTACTCAAGTTCAAGGACAAGAGCTCAGGGAGGTTTTCCCCAATGATTTGCAGGGTGGTTGCCATCCAGCTTCTACGACTGAGGACAACATCGATGTTCTGGGCCACCAGGTCTGGGTCTGAACGGAGGCCCTGGAGGTCAAGCGCTTTTTGGGAGCCATCGTACCGTTTGCTCATGATCAGCTTCAGCTGCTCCACCTGCTCTGGCTTCAGTTCATTGTGTACAGGAAGTGGCGGAGGAGAGGAGTTGACGATGATAGAGAGCCTTCGGTTCTCCTGATCCAAAATCTTAGCGTTGACAGCCTCCAATGCAGAGGCGGTAGCGGCATCCTCAACAAAGAACTGGGCCCGTGTGTTTTCGTAGCGAAAGTCAATGGGGGTGAAAGGGACACTGCACTTGCTCCGAATCCTACTCAGGAGCCATGACTTGTCATATTTCCTGCCGTAAGGAATCGTAATCTTAAACCAGCTCTTCGAGGTCCCGTCCTGGCCGGTGCCGGCCCCTGCTCTCTGTGGAGGAACTCTGTGTCTCCGCACAGTAACGTGAATGCGGTCTCGATCGTGCCAGCTATCGCCCCGGCGGTCGGGTCGCACCACATAGGGATCGTATCGTACGCGAGGAACATCCTGGGCATCACTCATTGCCACATCTCTGTCGTCGTCCTCAAGGCGGGAAGGCCGAAGGCCAGCACCTCCTCTTCCAGGCCTACGGTTCCCCTCGCCACACTTCCACCGGGAAGGACCCTGGCCTTTCTTTCTTCTTCGAGGGAAACTGACGCGATCATCGTGCTCGCTGTAGGACTTGCCCCCGTCCGCCATGGCACAGAGAGAAGCGGGTCGGGCTCAGGCGCAGGCCGAAACGCCACCAGACGTCCGAACGCCCAGGTACCCCAGGTCGAGTTGTTACAGAAACAGGGGAGTCCAAAACTGCCCGGAGTTTGCGGCTGGGTGATGGGGAGAAATAAGCGGCTTTCAGAATGCCTCCACACGCCTGAGGCCGGTGGCTGGTGTCTTTGCTTATGCAAACTTGCTTGGATGCTTCCAAGGCCTCAGGTGGATGGGAGGGGTCTTGAACCAGGGCACGGTATGGAAAGCACACAGAGCCTACGTGGGGTTCTGCCAATGGTCAGAACTATTGGCAACACCCACTGCGTCAGAGGACGCACTCAGGGATATGTAGGCAGCTGCGAACACGGTAGGGCGGGGGGTGGGGATGGGGGCACGCTCTGGGGCCGTCTCCCTCGCTGGTGAGTGTTCGCAGAGGTGCTCTGGAGAAGGAGAGGAGATCCACGCGGCTCACAGAAAGAAGAACGGTTTGCAAGGAGGCTGAGAATCCAGGTGGCCCTACATTGAGAGCTGGAGGGCACCACAGCACAGAAAGGACCTCCCCAATCAGATGGAGTGACTGGCGGCTGCTGGTAAAGATGAACGGTGCCTAAGAAGGAGGGAAACGGTGTTTCCGACCCCTCCCCCCGCAAAACTGGCTAGGTTTGGTAGACGGAAGGCAAGGATATGTGTACCTGTTAAATAAACAATTTTCTTTTCACTCAACTGTAATACTCAGAGTTATAATTTTGGCGGCGGGCAATCGGACCCCTAACTAAAGGGCCCGTGGGTTTGTTTTCAATTGGAGCAGCCCAGGGGCTCTGTAACAGAAGTCTCGCTTCCTCTTGGCCAAATGCAAGAGTCTTTCCTCTTCTTCTCTGGACCATTCTGTTATTTTTTTTTTTTCTTAGGTTTTGACTGGTCATCAAGAATTTGTGTAGAACTATCTTTATTTGAAAAATATATAAACCCAAAGTTTCCAACTTCTTGTACATGTTGAAGATTTTCAACAAAGATCTCTTGAATACAAAATATGGTCCAAGTGACTCAAAATTAATTCTATGATACAGTATTCTAAAGTTATATTATTTTGAAAGTCTCGAGATTTTTTTAATGGCAAAAATATACCAACTTGAAATTTTGTATTTTGCTAATGTACAAAGAGAATATAACGGTCCCCTTTGTACGGTTTCTAAACGCCACTGACGATTTCCGTAAGATGTTGTCCTTCACAGACCAGTCTGAGCTTCTGTAAAAGCCCAACCTGCCTTCCTTTCTATCAACCGAATTCCTCAGTCTCTTCAGAAGTCCTGTCGGATGTTTTCTTTGTTGGCCTCTCCGTGCTGCTGCTTCATTTGAAAGACTTCATTTTCTAACTGCACAACAGTCCTTTCAATCTCATAATTCTTACTGACCAGGGACACCCAATTTGACTCCGTTTCCCTTAACTTAGATCCAGCTGTGAGTTGCATGTTCTTCCGCTGCCAGTTTAAATCTTGAATATGTTTCCTTAACTTCTGGAGCTCTTTCTGTGCCCGTTCAATCATATGAACTCGATTTTCATTGTACGCTTTCCAGGCGTTGCACCCGTGCTGCGACATTAGCTCCAGATTCTCGATTCGAACCGCTTGGTGCTCTAACTGGTCCATAGAATTGTTTACACACTCTTGCCAGGCAGTGATGTCATTTTTCTGACCTGAAGAAGGAGCTGGAGTTCATATCGTTTCATGCTGAGCAATTCAATTGGTTGTCCGGCAGCCAGTCTTTCAAACTCATTTCTCATTATGTCGGTCTCAAAAGCGGAATAATCCGGCGCTGTCAGGGAGCTCAGGTAGTTCTTAGTGGGTCGGTACCTGCGAGTTTCCTCCTCCACCAGCGCCGCAGCCGCTTCTCGCACACCAGGCGCCTCGTAACCTTGGTCAAAATACGGCAGCGCATCCACCACCACCTCTCCAGCCACCAGGCCCGTACCCGCCATGCTCCAGGCCGCCTGCGTCTCGCCCCATTCTGTTTTCTTAACGCTTGGATCCAGCCGCTCACACCATCTGGCTTTGCACTGCTTTGCCGATTCCCTAGGCAGCAATGAAGCAATCCTAGGCCGCTGATTTTCCCCATAATTCACAACCGCTGCTTTCAGAATTTCATCCTCGGTATTCCTCCACATGACCCCCTTAGTCACAATTCGAGGCACTTTTGGCGGCGGGGTGTCTCGGCAAGTGGCCGAGAGGAGCTTCAGAAAAATAGCAACGGCGCTCCGCCTGCAGGACCGAGAGCCGCCACTTCCTCCGGGCACGACGTTCTGCTATAGCAGCTTTCTTCTAAGCTCACCTTCTCTCGGTAGCTAAGCCTGCGCACCTGGGAGTGGTGTGTGTCACCTTGTGGCTTCTCGGGTTTGATTGACATCAAGCTTGAGGCTTACCCCGCCCACGCTCACCCCACCCACGCTTTTAAGATCCCAGCTGCTCCCGGGAGAGTCTCATTTGCACTGAAGTGAGATCACAAGTTAAGGAGGCTTCATGACTTCATTACCTTGGAGTCAAGTTCTCTTCATCCTACTCAAGCATCCTTGGGCCCCTCTCAAGTGATTCTTTTCAGTACTCCTCCATCCTCCCCTTCTCTACCCATCTCCTGCCTCCAGGCCCTCGGTGCGTAGGGTGTATGTAGGCGCACAGGTGCGGTATCTTGGCGCAGCCTCCGCTTGTACTCCATCCAGGGCTTCAGCAGGTTGCTGGGTGTTCAGCCAGCTCATTGCTGCTATCTGCTGGGTGTTCCTGGTGAGCACCCGCATCTTCCGTGTCCACCTCCCGGTGATGGGCACCTGACTCTCCTCCAACTGTGCCCCCTAAAAGAGGGCTTACAGCTGCTTATGCTGCCCCTCAGAATGTGAGATGTAAGAAGAGAGGGGGTGGTGGGTGTAGACAAGCCAGCCCTCAGCTCAAACCCTGAAGGACACGTAGGGCCGAGAGGGCCCCAGAATGGCTTGCCAGGGCTTGGGCTGATAGAGAAGGCCGCCTCCCACACCAGGGCTGCAGGCGGCCGGGGTATGCCGTGCCCGGTGGCAATGGGGGCACGGGCCCCTCTGCAGGTTCTCTCATACTCTGCCTCCTCAAAAGGAAGGAGGTCTCAGCCCTGGCTGCTGTGGCTCAGTGGATTGAGCATCAGCCTGCGAACCAAGTGTCGCTGGTTTGATTCCCAGGCAGGGTACATGACTAGGTTGCACGTCAGTTCCCCAGTTGTGGTGGGCTCGTGATAGGCAACCACACAGTGATGTTTCTTTCCCTCTCTTTCTCCTTTCCCCTCTCTAAAAAGAAATAAATTAAATAAATAAATCAATAAACTCTTTTAAAAAAATTCAGAGCCAAGACTCAAATTTAAAAGCAGAAGAAGAAGAAGCAGCTCTTTAAGGAGTTCCAGTCCTTCTTTTACAAAAGAGGAAGCCGAGGCCAAGATGGTGGCTACTGTCTGGAGAAACCTGGTCATTTCTTTAATGAAAATAAGCTAAGAAGAAGCTGAGTTGGGTGACCTAAAGAGATGGCTTTCATCAGAGCTCCGTGGGGATTAGAGGAACGTTGACTCCTTTGGGCTGAGTTGCGTCTTGTCTAAGGGCCCCCTAGAGCTCTCTGATGCAGCAGGGATGTGACTATTGTAACTGTAGATCTCTGGCAACCCAGTTCCAATGCCCTAGGGGCTCAATACATCCATCTCCTCACTGTGGGAGAATGCAGCCCACTGACCTTGAATGTGTTTTGCTCACAAGAGAGTTCCTTCCTTACTCCTCGTCTGTGTGTACAGGTAGGCCACCTGTAACCTCCCAAGCTATGACAAGTGTTCCTACAATGCGAAGTTATACATCACATGCCTTTGACCCTGTGGCTCGTGAGATTCACCTTTGTACTGTGGGCATCCCATTGAGCCATGCTGTAATTCGGGCTCCCTGGGAAGAAGTCTGAGATGAGGTCTCAGGGCAGGCAGGTAGTGTGTCAGGGAGGTCATCCTGGGAGGCAGCGGGTAGCAGAAGGAAGGAAATAGAAACAAGGACATATCGAGGCGGCTTCTGTGAGACACTGGGACCACCTGTGAGAGGTGTATGCATGCTTTGTAGAACTGGCCACCCAAGGGGTGGGGACCAGTGGGAAGCCTCTTTAGGCACCAGTTTTGTTTTTTGGTTTTCGTTTTTCTTTTCATTTGTTCGTTGGTTCTCCATTAAGTGAGGCTCGAATCTGGGCTTGAAGTCAGCTACACTTGGGAGCGGCACCTGTGCATCTGTGGTGAAAGCTAAATCTCTGGGCAGAAAGCAAAGCTGTACTGAAGCCCGCAGAGGTTGCGGTCAGAGGTACAGCGTCGGTATTATGTACCCGAGAGGGACTTCATTGCTAGTATGTGCTGAGATGCAAAAAACAAGACAAAACCCTGCACATTTGCATTTATTATACTTATATAACAATATACATGATTTTCTTATTTTCAGTTACAATCTAGAAATTAAATATGAAAACAAAGAATGGTTTTCTTTTTTTCAAACAACACACATGAATATTTCTTTCAAAAGCAAAACACAAAATGTCTTTAGCGTTAGTTAGAACCTCCAACAGCTGGCTTTGCAAAACATCTTAGCAGTCATAGCAAACAATCTTGCAGCGCTGAAGGCATAAACACTTCAGGACGCTTGCAAAAAATGTTTTGATAAGCGACTTGTTTTGGATGCACAACACCTCACATCTTTTTTTCTCGTCAAGGGAGCCGTATCTATATCGTCATTAGCATTTCCTCCAGTTTTTGTTTGAAATTGAAGTTTCGGGTGTAAAGGCTTATGCACACCCGTAGAGATGCCAACACCTTTTTATTTGTTCTGACACTGACTGCATTGATATTTCTAAGAAACCTTCTGCGCCTTGTTTTCGCATTGCCATTTAGCAGGTGAATAGCCTGAGCACCTTTCGTGCAGTATTCAGAAGTGTGTAGAATATAACTGTCGGCCATCTCCTGGTGTTCCTGGCCACGTTATATGTACCTATCATTCGACCAACCGTGTCAGCTCCTGACTTTGGTCGTGATGTTCTATGGTGTCAGGATTCTGCGAATCTGAATGTTTGGCGTGACTGAATTACATACTGACCTCACTTCCTCTTTATTTTATTTAGTTATTTATTTATTCGTCTGTTTGTTTGTTTGTTTGTTTGTTTTTGCTTTTATTTTATTTTATTTCTTTTTACAATATCACTCTTTTATCTGAAAAAGTCGGGGTCAGTGGGGACTGGGGCGGGGGGTTCTGGGGTTAAGTATGCAAAGCACCTCAGTCCTTCGGGTAGTTTCGTGTCAGTTCTACAAAGTCACCTCTGGCTTCCCGGCGCCAGTGAGCCAGCAACCCTCCTTCCTGGGTCTCAGTCACAGGGTGGCCTCGGGCAGGGCAGAGAGAGGAGACGACAACCTCGACAAGGCGACATCAGTATCCAAGGACTACTTGCAGGGGGGCTTTTTCCGGGACTAGGGATCACTTCATGAACGCCACCTCTGGAATTTCACCCTTGGCCTTGAGATGAGTAAAGGCCTGCGCGGATCTGGTGTAGTCCCAGTTGTTGTCCTGAAGGCACTTGTGGGACCATTCGAGGTTCATGCCGGACTGTGTGGAGAAGACCTGCAGCACTTCCTGCTGCTGCGGGGAGAGGGCGGGCGCTGGGCTGGAGGAGGGCGCGGGCGCAGGCATGGCGAAAGCTCTCGGGATCTCATCGGAGCTGGCGTTCCGCACAAACAGCTCGTCGTTTACAATGCACAGCCCTGAATTGCTGGCTGGAACAGCGACGAACGTCCGCGTGAAGGCTCGCAAAGAGTCCCGAGGCTTTCCATCCACTTCCTTGAAGACCCCGTTGACAGAAAAACACAGCAATGTGTGGGTTTGGGCGCTTATGTCTACCACAAAGGAACTGACGTCGTGCTGAGTTCTGGGCAACTCGTTGAGGAAGGCAACGACGCTGAGCCGTGTGTGCTTCAGCAGGCGAAACCGCAGGGCCGGGTCTTTCAGTTTCTTCACGTTCCTGCTATCCTTGAAGTACTCGGCCAGGCTGCTTCGGGAAGGGTTCCGGGGGGTGAAAGGGATGCTCAGGGAGCAGCAGGCTCCATCGTGGTAGGCGTCCAGGAGCCGCTGCCGGTTTCCAGAGTCATAAATGGCATAGTACTGCTGCAAGAAGTGCACGACCAGATTCTTCAGCGTCTCTGTTCCAAGATAGCTTCCCTTGCAGGGCGGTAACGCCGTGGGGGCTTCAAGGTCAAAGGCGATTGGTGGGGGCAACTCATGGCCATCCAGGCGCAATACTTTGGGAAAGCGTTCACGAATGGCGCTGACGTAGGCGGACTGATCGCGGAAGGCGTCGCTCAGGGGGTTTCCTACGACCCACACTTCCTCTAGCTTCAGCCCTTTTACCTTGTCCAGTTCCCGCTCAGATCTCAACTCATTTCCGGAGAGGCTTAGGACCTTCAGGTTGGGTGCTTTCTGCACAATGCTGGACATGTCATCCAGCCTATAGAGCTTGTTATTACTCAAGTTCAAGGACAAGAGCTCAGGGAGGTTTTCCCCAATGATTTGCAGGGTGGCTGCCATCCAGATTCTACGACTGAGGACAACATCGATGTTCTGGGCCACCAGGTCTGGGTCTGAACGGAGGCCCTGGAGGTCAAGCGCTTTTTGGGAGCCATCGTACCGTTTGCTCATGATCAGCTTCAGCTGCTCCACCTGCTCTGGCTTCAGTTCATTGTGTACAGGAAGTGGCGGAGGAGAGGAGTTGACGATGATAGAGAGCCTTCGGTTCTCCTGATCCAAAATCTTAGCGTTGACAGCCTCCAATGCAGAGGCGGTAGCGGCATCCTCAACAAAGAACTGGGCCCATGTGTTTTCGTAGCGAAAGTCAATGGGGGTGAAAGGGACACTGCACTTGCTCCGAATCCTACTCAGGAGCCATGACTTGTCATATTTCCTGCCGTAAGGAATCGTAATCTTAAACCAGCTCTTCGAGGTCCCGTCCTGGCCGGTGCCGGCCCCTGCTCTCTGTGGAGGAACTCTGTGTCTCCGCACAGTAACGTGAATGCGGTCTCGATCGTGCCAGCTATCGCCCCGGCGGTCGGGTCGCACCACATAGGGATCGTATCGTACGCGAGGAACATCCTGGGCGTCACTCATTGCCACATCTCTGTCGTCGTCCTCAAGGCGGGAAGGCCGAAGGCCAGCACCTCCTCTTCCAGGCCTACGGTTCCCCTTGCCACACTTCCACCGGGAAGGACCCTGGCCTTTCTTTCTTCTTCGAGGGAAACTGACGTGATCATCGTGCTCGCTGTAGGACTTGCCCCCGTCCGCCATGGCACAGAGAGAAGCGGGTCGGGCTCAGGCGCAGGCCGAAACGCCACCAGACGTCCGAACGCCCAGGTACCCCAGGTCGAGTTGTTACAGAAACAGGGGAGTCCAAAACTGCCCGGAGTTTGCGGCTGGGTGATGGGGAGAAATAAGCGGCTTTCAGAATGCCTCCACACGCCTGAGGCCGGTGGCTGGTGTCTTTGCTTATGCAAACTTGCTTGGATGCTTCCAAGGCCTCAGGTGGATGGGAGGGGTCTTGAACCAGGGCACGGTATGGAAAGCACACAGAGCCTACGTGGGGTTCTGCCAATGGTCAGAACTATTGGCAACACCCACTGCGTCAGAGGACGCACTCAGGGATATGTAGGCAGCTGCGAACACGGTAGGGCGGGGGGTGGGGATGGGGGCACGCTCTGGGGCCGTCTCCCTCGCTGGTGAGTGTTCGCAGAGGTGCTCTGGAGAAGGAGAGGAGATCCACGCGGCTCACAGAAAGAAGAACGGTTTGCAAGGAGGCTGAGAATCCAGGTGGCCCTACATTGAGAGCTGGAGGGCACCACAGCACAGAAAGGACCTCCCCAATCAGATGGAGTGACTGGCGGCTGCTGGTAAAGATGAACGGTGCCTAAGAAGGAGGGAAACGGTGTTTCCGACCCCTCCCCCCGCAAAACTGGCTAGGTTTGGTAGACGGAAGGCAAGGATATGTGTACCTGTTAAATAAACAATTTTCTTTTCACTCAACTGTAATACTCAGAGTTATAATTTTGGCGGCGGGCAATCGGACCCCTAACTAAAGGGCCCGTGGGTTTGTTTTCAATTGGAGCAGCCCAGGGGCTCTGTAACAGAAGTCTCGCTTCCTCTTGGCCAAATGCAAGAGTCTTTCCTCTTCTTCTCTGGACCATTCTGTTATTTTTTTTTTTTCCTTAGGTTTTGACTGGTCATCAAGAATTTGTGTAGAACTATCTTTATTTGAAAAATATATAAACCCAAAGTTTCCAACTTCTTGTACATGTTGAAGATTTTCAACAAAGATCTCTTGAATACAAAATATGGTCCAAGTGACTCAAAATTAATTCTATGATACAGTATTCTAAAGTTGTATTATTTTGAAAGTCTCGAGATTTTTTTAATGGCAAAAATATACCAACTTGAAATTTTGTATTTTGCTAATGTACAAAGAGAATATAACGGTCCCCTTTGTACGGTTTCTAAACGCCACTGACGATTTCCGTAAGATGTTGTCCTTCACAGACCAGTCTGAGCTTCTGTAAAAGCCCAACCTGCCTTCCTTTCTATCAACCGAATTCCTCAGTCTCTTCAGAAGTCCTGTCGGATGTTTTCTTTGTTGGCCTCTCCGTGCTGCTGCTTCATTTGAAAGACTTCATTTTCTAACTGCACAACAGTCCTTTCAATCTCATAATTCTTACTGACCAGGGACACCCAATTTGACTCCGTTTCCCTTAACTTAGATCCAGCTGTGAGTTGCATGTTCTTCCGCTGCCAGTTTAAATCTTGAATATGTTTCCTTAACTTCTGGAGCTCTTTCTGTGCCCGTTCAATCATATGAACTCGATTTTCATTGTACGCTTTCCAGGCGTTGCACCCGTGCTGCGACATTAGCTCCAGATTCTCGATTCGAACCGCTTGGTGCTCTAACTGGTCCATAGAATTGTTTACACACTCTTGCCAGGCAGTGATGTCATTTTTCTGACCTGAAGAAGGAGCTGGAGTTCATATCGTTTCATGCTGAGCAATTCAATTGGTTGTCCGGCAGCCAGTCTTTCAAACTCATTTCTCATTATGTCGGTCTCAAAAGCGGAATAATCCGGCGCTGTCAGGGAGCTCAGGTAGTTCTTAGTGGGTCGGTACCTGCGAGTTTCCTCCTCCACCAGCGCCGCAGCCGCTTCTCGCACACCAGGCGCCTCGTAACCTTGGTCAAAATACGGCAGCGCATCCACCACCACCTCTCCAGCCACCAGGCCCGTACCCGCCATGCTCCAGGCCGCCTGCGTCTCGCCCCATTCTGTTTTCTTAACGCTTGGATCCAGCCGCTCACACCATCTGGCTTTGCACTGCTTTGCCGATTCCCTAGGCAGCAATGAAGCAATCCTAGGCCGCTGATTTTCCCCATAATTCACAACCGCTGCTTTCAGAATTTCATCCTCGGTATTCCTCCACATGACCCCCTTAGTCACAATTCGAGGCACTTTTGGCGGCGGGGTGTCTCGGCAAGTGGCCGAGAGGAGCTTCAGAAAAATAGCAACGGCGCTCCGCCTGCAGGACCGAGAGCCGCCACTTCCTGCGGGCACGACGTTCTGCTATAGCAGCTTTCTTCTAAGCTCACCTTCTCTCGGTAGCTAAGCCTGCGCACCTGGGAGTGGTGTGTGTCACCTTGTGGCTTCTCGGGTTTGATTGACATCAAGCTTGAGGCTTACCCCGCCCACGCTCACCCCACCCACGCTTTTAAGATCCCAGCTGCTCCCGGGAGAGTCTCATTTGCACTGAAGTGAGATCACAAGTTAAGGAGGCTTCATGACTTCATTACCTTGGAGTCAAGTTCTCTTCATCCTACTCAAGCATCCTTGGGCCCCTCTCAAGTGATTCTTTTCAGTACTCCTCCATCCTCCCCTTCTCTACCCATCTCCTGCCTCCAGGCCCTCGGTGCGTAGGGTGTATGTAGGCGCACAGGTGCGGTATCTTGGCGCAGCCTCCGCTTGTACTCCATCCAGGGCTTCAGCAGGTTGCTGGGTGTTCAGCCAGCTCATTGCTGCTATCTGCTGGGTGTTCCTGGTGAGCACCCGCATCTTCCGTGTCCACCTCCCGGTGATGGGCACCTGACTCTCCTCCAACTGTGCCCCCTAAAAGAGGGCTTACAGCTGCTTATGCTGCCCCTCAGAATGTGAGATGTAAGAAGAGAGGGGGTGGTGGGTGTAGACAAGCCAGCCCTCAGCTCAAACCCTGAAGGACACGTAGGGCCGAGAGGGCCCCAGAATGGCTTGCCAGGGCTTGGGCTGATAGAGAAGGCCGCCTCCCACACCAGGGCTGCAGGCGGCCGGGGTATGCCGTGCCCGGTGGCAATGGGGGCACGGGCCCCTCTGCAGGTTCTCTCATACTCTGCCTCCTCAAAAGGAAGGAGGTCTCAGCCCTGGCTGCTGTGGCTCAGTGGATTGAGCATCAGCCTGCGAACCAAGTGTCGCTGGTTTGATTCCCAGGCAGGGTACATGACTAGGTTGCACGTCAGTTCCCCAGTTGTGGTGGGCTCGTGATAGGCAACCACACAGTGATGTTTCTTTCCCTCTCTTTCTCCTTTCCCCTCTCTAAAAAGAAATAAATTAAATAAATAAATCAATAAACTCTTTTAAAAAAATTCAGAGCCAAGACTCAAATTTAAAAGCAGAAGAAGAAGAAGCAGCTCTTTAAGGAGTTCCAGTCCTTCTTTTACAAAAGAGGAAGCCGAGGCCAAGATGGTGGCTACTGTCTGGAGAAACCTGGTCATTTCTTTAATGAAAATAAGCTAAGAAGAAGCTGAGTTGGGTGACCTAAAGAGATGGCTTTCATCAGAGCTCCGTGGGGATTAGAGGAACGTTGACTCCTTTGGGCTGAGTTGCGTCTTGTCTAAGGGCCCCCTAGAGCTCTCTGATGCAGCAGGGATGTGACTATTGTAACTGTAGATCTCTGGCAACCCAGTTCCAATGCCCTAGGGGCTCAATACATCCATCTCCTCACTGTGGGAGAATGCAGCCCACTGACCTTGAATGTGTTTTGCTCACAAGAGAGTTCCTTCCTTACTCCTCGTCTGTGTGTACAGGTAGGCCACCTGTAACCTCCCAAGCTATGACAAGTGTTCCTACAATGCGAAGTTATACATCACATGCCTTTGACCCTGTGGCTCGTGAGATTCACCTTTGTACTGTGGGCATCCCATTGAGCCATGCTGTAATTCGGGCTCCCTGGGAAGAAGTCTGAGATGAGGTCTCAGGGCAGGCAGGTAGTGTGTCAGGGAGGTCATCCTGGGAGGCAGCGGGTAGCAGAAGGAAGGAAATAGAAACAAGGACATATCGAGGCGGCTTCTGTGAGACACTGGGACCACCTGTGAGAGGTGTACGCATGCTTTGTAGAACTGGCCACCCAAGGGGTGGGGACCAGTGGGAAGCCTCTTTAGGCACCAGTTTTGTTTTTTGGTTTTCGTTTTTCTTTTCATTTGTTCGTTGGTTCTCCATTAAGTGAGGCTCGAATCTGGGCTTGAAGTCAGCTACACTTGGGAGCGGCACCTGTGCATCTGTGGTGAAAGCTAAATCTCTGGGCAGAAAGCAAAGCTGTACTGAAGCCCGCAGAGGTTGCGGTCAGAGGTACAGCGTCGGTATTATGTACCCGAGAGGGACTTCATTGCTAGTATGTGCTGAGATGCAAAAAACAAGACAAAACCCTGCACATTTGCATTTATTATACTTATATAACAATATACATGATTTTCTTATTTTCAGTTACAATCTAGAAATTAAATATGAAAACAAAGAATGGTTTTCTTTTTTTCAAACAACACACATGAATATTTCTTTCAAAAGCAAAACACAAAATGTCTTTAGCGTTAGTTAGAACCTCCAACAGCTGGCTTTGCAAAACATCTTAGCAGTCATAGCAAACAATCTTGCAGCGCTGAAGGCATAAACACTTCAGGACGCTTGCAAAAAATGTTTTGATAAGCGACTTGTTTTGGATGCACAACACCTCACATCTTTTTTTCTCGTCAAGGGAGCCGTATCTATATCGTCATTAGCATTTCCTCCAGTTTTTGTTTGAAATTGAAGTTTCGGGTGTAAAGGCTTATGCACACCCGTAGAGATGCCAACACCTTTTTATTTGTTCTGACACTGACTGCATTGATATTTCTAAGAAACCTTCTGCGCCTTGTTTTCGCATTGCCATTTAGCAGGTGAATAGCCTGAGCACCTTTCGTGCAGTATTCAGAAGTGTGTAGAATATAACTGTCGGCCATCTCCTGGTGTTCCTGGCCACGTTATATGTACCTATCATTCGACCAACCGTGTCAGCTCCTGACTTTGGTCGTGATGTTCTATGGTGTCAGGATTCTGCGAATCTGAATGTTTGGCGTGACTGAATTACATACTGACCTCACTTCCTCTTTATTTTATTTAGTTATTTATTTATTCGTCTGTTTGTTTGTTTGTTTGTTTGTTTTTGCTTTTATTTTATTTTATTTCTTTTTACAATATCACTCTTTTATCTGAAAAAGTCGGGGTCAGTGGGGACTGGGGCGGGGGGTTCTGGGGTTAAGTATGCAAAGCACCTCAGTCCTTCGGGTAGTTTCGTGTCAGTTCTACAAAGTCACCTCTGGCTTCCCGGCGCCAGTGAGCCAGCAACCCTCCTTCCTGGGTCTCAGTCACAGGGTGGCCTCGGGCAGGGCAGAGAGAGGAGACGACAACCTCGACAAGGCGACATCAGTATCCAAGGACTACTTGCAGGGGGGCTTTTTCCGGGACTAGGGATCACTTCATGAACGCCACCTCTGGAATTTCACCCTTGGCCTTGAGATGAGTAAAGGCCTGCGCGGATCTGGTGTAGTCCCAGTTGTTGTCCTGAAGGCACTTGTGGGACCATTCGAGGTTCATGCCGGACTGTGTGGAGAAGACCTGCAGCACTTCCTGCTGCTGCGGGGAGAGGGCGGGCGCTGGGCTGGAGGAGGGCGCGGGCGCAGGCATGGCGAAAGCTCTCGGGATCTCATCGGAGCTGGCGTTCCGCACAAACAGCTCGTCGTTTACAATGCACAGCCCTGAATTGCTGGCTGGAACAGCGACGAACGTCCGCGTGAAGGCTCGCAAAGAGTCCCGAGGCTTTCCATCCACTTCCTTGAAGACCCCGTTGACAGAAAAACACAGCAATGTGTGGGTTTGGGCGCTTATGTCTACCACAAAGGAACTGACGTCGTGCTGAGTTCTGGGCAACTCGTTGAGGAAGGCAACGACGCTGAGCCGTGTGTGCTTCAGCAGGCGAAACCGCAGGGCCGGGTCTTTCAGTTTCTTCACGTTCCTGCTATCCTTGAAGTACTCGGCCAGGCTGCTTCGGGAAGGGTTCCGGGGGGTGAAAGGGATGCTCAGGGAGCAGCAGGCTCCATCGTGGTAGGCGTCCAGGAGCCGCTGCCGGTTTCCAGAGTCATAAATGGCATAGTACTGCTGCAAGAAGTGCACGACCAGATTCTTCAGCGTCTCTGTTCCAAGATAGCTTCCCTTGCAGGGCGGTAACGCCGTGGGGGCTTCAAGGTCAAAGGCGATTGGTGGGGGCAACTCATGGCCATCCAGGCGCAATACTTTGGGAAAGCGTTCACGAATGGCGCTGACGTAGGCGGACTGATCGCGGAAGGCGTCGCTCAGGGGGTTTCCTACGAGCCACACTTCCTCTAGCTTCAGCCCTTTTACCTTGTCCAGTTCCCGCTCAGATCTCAACTCATTTCCGGAGAGGCTTAGGACCTTCAGGTTGGGTGCTTTCTGCACAATGCTGGACATGTCATCCAGCCTATAGAGCTTGTTATTACTCAAGTTCAAGGACAAGAGCTCAGGGAGGTTTTCCCCAATGATTTGCAGGGTGGCTGCCATCCAGCTTCTATGACTGAGGACAACATCGATGTTCTGGGCCACCAGGTCTGGGTCTGAACGGAGGCCCTGGAGGTCAAGCGCTTTTTGGGAGCCATCGTACCGTTTGCTCATGATCAGCTTCAGCTGCTCCACCTGCTCTGGCTTCAGTTCATTGTGTACAGGAAGTGGCGGAGGAGAGGAGTTGACGATGATAGAGAGCCTTCGGTTCTCCTGATCCAAAATCTTAGCGTTGACAGCCTCCAATGCAGAGGCGGTAGCGGCATCCTCAACAAAGAACTGGGCCCGTGTGTTTTCGTAGCGAAAGTCAATGGGGGTGAAAGGGACACTGCACTTGCTCCGAATCCTACTCAGGAGCCATGACTTGTCATATTTCCTGCCGTAAGGAATCGTAATCTTAAACCAGCTCTTCGAGGTCCCGTCCTGGCCGGTGCCGGCCCCTGCTCTCTGTGGAGGAACTCTGTGTCTCCGCACAGTAACGTGAATGCGGTCTCGATCATGCCAGCTATCGCCCCGGCGGTCGGGTCGCACCACATAGGGATCGTATCGTACGCGAGGAACATCCTGGGCATCACTCATTGCCACATCTCTGTCGTCGTCCTCAAGGCGGGAAGGCCGAAGGCCAGCACCTCCTCTTCCAGGCCTACGGTTCCCCTCGCCACACTTCCACCGGGAAGGACCCTGGCCTTTCTTTCTTCTTCGAGGGAAACTGACGCGATCATCGTGCTCGCTGTAGGACTTGCCCCCGTCCGCCATGGCACAGAGAGAAGCGGGTCGGGCTCAGGCGCAGGCCGAAACGCCACCAGACGTCCGAACGCCCAGGTACCCCAGGTCGAGTTGTTACAGAAACAGGGGAGTCCAAAACTGCCCGGAGTTTGCGGCTGGGTGATGGGGAGAAATAAGCGGCTTTCAGAATGCCTCCACACGCCTGAGGCCGGTGGCTGGTGTCTTTGCTTATGCAAACTTGCTTGGATGCTTCCAAGGCCTCAGGTGGATGGGAGGGGTCTTGAACCAGGGCACGGTATGGAAAGCACACAGAGCCTACGTGGGGTTCTGCCAATGGTCAGAACTATTGGCAACACCCACTGCGTCAGAGGACGCACTCAGGGATATGTAGGCAGCTGCGAACACTGTAGGGCGGGGGGTGGGGATGGGGGCACGCTCTGGGGCTGTCTCCCTCGCTGGTGAGTGTTCGCAGAGGTGCTCTGGAGAAGGAGAGGAGATCCACGCGGCTCACAGAAAGAAGAACGTTTTGCAAGGAGGCTGAGAATCCAGGTGGCCCTACATTGAGAGCTGGAGGGCACCACAGCACAGAAAGGACCTCCCCAATCAGATGGAGTGACTGGCGGCTGCTGGTAAAGATGAACGGTGCCTAAGAAGGAGGGAAACGGTGTTTCCGACCCCTCCCCCCGCAAAACTGGCTAGGTTTGGTAGACGGAAGGCAAGGATATGTGTACCTGTTAAATAAACAATTTTCTTTTCACTCAACTGTAATACTCAGAGTTATAATTTTGGCGGCGGGCAATCGGACCCCTAACTAAAGGGCCCGTGGGTTTGTTTTCAATTGGAGCAGCCCAGGGGCTCTGTAACAGAAGTCTCGCTTCCTCTTGGCCAAATGCAAGAGTCTTTCCTCTTCTTCTCTGGACCATTCTGTTATTTTTTTTTTCCTTAAGTTTTGACTGGTCATCAAGAATTTGTGTAGAACTATCTTTATTTGAAAAATATATAAACCCAAAGTTTCCAACTTCTTGTACATGTTGAAGATTTTCAACAAAGATCTCTTGAATACAAAATATGGTCCAAGTGACTCAAAATTAATTCTATGATACAGTATTCTAAAGTTGTATTATTTTGAAAGTCTCGAGATTTTTTTAATGGCAAAAATATACCAACTTGAAATTTTGTATTTTGCTAATGTACAAAGAGAATATAACGGTCCCCTTTGTACGGTTTCTAAACGCCACTGACGATTTCCGTAAGATGTTGTCCTTCACAGACCAGTCTGAGCTTCTGTAAAAGCCCAACCTGCCTTCCTTTCTATCAACCGAATTCCTCAGTCTCTTCAGAAGTCCTGTCGGATGTTTTCTTTGTTGGCCTCTCCGTGCTGCTGCTTCATTTGAAAGACTTCATTTTCTAACTGCACAATAGTCCTTTCAATCTCATAATTCTTACTGACCAGGGACACCCAATTTGACTCCGTTTCCCTTAACTTAGATCCAGCTGTGAGTTGCATGTTCTTCCGCTGCCAGTTTAAATCTTGAATATGTTTCCTTAACTTCTGGAGCTCTTTCTGTGCCCGTTCAATCATATGAACTCGATTTTCATTGTACGCTTTCCAGGCGTTGCACCCGTGCTGCGACATTAGCTCCAGATTCTCGATTCGAACCGCTTGGTGCTCTAACTGGTCCATAGAATTGTTTACACACTCTTGCCAGGCAGTGATGTCATTTTTCTGACCTGAAGAAGGAGCTGGAGTTCATATCGTTTCATGCTGAGCAATTCAATTGGTTGTCCGGCAGCCAGTCTTTCAAACTCATTTCTCATTATGTCGGTCTCAAAAGCGGAATAATCCGGCGCTGTCAGGGAGCTCAGGTAGTTCTTAGTGGGTCGGTACCTGCGAGTTTCCTCCTCCACCAGCGCCGCAGCCGCTTCTCGCACACCAGGCGCCTCGTAACCTTGGTCAAAATACGGCAGCGCATCCACCACCACCTCTCCAGCCACCAGGCCCGTACCCGCCATGCTCCAGGCCGCCTGCGTCTCGCCCCATTCTGTTTTCTTAACGCTTGGATCCAGCCGCTCACACCACCTGGCTTTGCACTGCTTTGCCGATTTCCTAGGCAGCAATGAAGCAACCCTAGACCACTGATTTTTCCCATATTTCATAACAGCTGCTTTCAGAATTTCATCCTCGGTATTCCTCCACATGCCCCCCTTCATCACAATTCGAGGCATTTTGGCGGCGCGGTGTCTCGGCAAGTGGCCGAGAGGAGCTTCAGAAAAATAGCAACGGCGCTCCGCCTGCAGGACCGAGAGCCGCCACTTCCTGCGGGCACGACGTTCTGCTATAGCAGCTTTCTTCTAAGCTCACCTTCTCTCGGTAGCTAAGCCTGGGCACCTGGGAGTGGTGTGTGTCACCTTGTGGCTTCTCGGGTTTGATTGACATCAAGCTTGAGGCTTACCCCGCCCACGCTCACCCCACCCACGCTTTTAAGATCCCAGCTGCTCCCGGGAGAGTCTCATTTGCACTGAAGTGAGATCACAAGTTAAGGAGGCTTCATGACTTCATTACCTTGGAGTCAAGTTCTCTTCATCCTACTCAAGCATCCTTGGGCCCCTCTCAAGTGATTCTTTTCAGTACTCCTCCATCCTCCCCTTCTCTACCCATCTCCTGCCTCCAGGCCCTCGGTGCGTAGGGTGTATGTAGGCGCACAGGTGCGGTATCTTGGCGCAGCCTCCGCTTGTACTCCATCCAGGGCTTCAGCAGGTTGCTGGGTGTTCAGCCAGCTCATTGCTGCTATCTGCTGGGTGTTCCTGGTGAGCACCCGCATCTTCCGTGTCCACCTCCCGGTGATGGGCACCTGACTCTCCTCCAACTGTGCCCCCTAAAAGAGGGCTTACAGCTGCTTATGCTGCCCCTCAGAATGTGAGATGTAAGAAGAGAGGGGGTGGTGGGTGTAGACAAGCCAGCCCTCAGCTCAAACCCTGAAGGACACGTAGGGCCGAGAGGGCCCCAGAATGGCTTGCCAGGGCTTGGGCTGATAGAGAAGGCCGCCTCCCACACCAGGGCTGCAGGCGGCCGGGGTATGCCGTGCCCGGTGGCAATGGGGGCACGGGCCCCTCTGCAGGTTCTCTCATACTCTGCCTCCTCAAAAGGAAGGAGGTCTCAGCCCTGGCTGCTGTGGCTCAGTGGATTGAGCATCAGCCTGCGAACCAAGTGTCGCTGGTTTGATTCCCAGGCAGGGTACATGACTAGGTTGCACGTCAGTTCCCCAGTTGTGGTGGGCTCGTGATAGGCAACCACACAGTGATGTTTCTTTCCCTCTCTTTCTCCTTTCCCCTCTCTAAAAAGAAATAAATTAAATAAATAAATCAATAAACTGTTTTAAAAAAATTCAGAGCCAAGACTCAAATTTAAAAGCAGAAGAAGAAGAAGCAGCTCTTTAAGGAGTTTCAGTCCTTCTTTTACAAAAGAGGAAGCCGAGGCCAAGATGGTGGCTACTGTCTGGAGAAACCTGGTCATTTCTTTAATGAAAATAAGCTAAGAAGAAGCTGAGTTGGGTGACCTAAAGAGATGGCTTTCATCAGAGCTCCGTGGGGATTAGAGGAACGTTGACTCCTTTGGGCTGAGTTGCGTCTTGTCTAAGGGCCCCCTAGAGCTCTCTGATGCAGCAGGGATGTGACTATTGTAACTGTAGATCTCTGGCAACCCAGTTCCAATGCCCTAGGGGCTCAATACATCCATCTCCTCACTGTGGGAGAATGCAGCCCACTGACCTTGAATGTGTTTTGCTCACAAGAGAGTTCCTTCCTTACTCCTCGTCTGTGTGTACAGGTAGGCCACCTGTAACCTCCCAAGCTATGACAAGTGTTCCTACAATGCGAAGTTATACATCACATGCCTTTGACCCTGTGGCTCGTGAGATTCACCTTTGTACTGTGGGCATCCCATTGAGCCATGCTGTAATTCGGGCTCCCTGGGAAGAAGTCTGAGATGAGGTCTCAGGGCAGGCAGGTAGTGTGTCAGGGAGGTCATCCTGGGAGGCAGCGGGTAGCAGAAGGAAGGAAATAGAAACAAGGACATATCGAGGCGGCTTCTGTGAGACACTGGGACCACCTGTGAGAGGTGTACGCATGCTTTGTAGAACTGGCCACCCAAGGGGTGGGGACCAGTGGGAAGCCTCTTTAGGCACCAGTTTTGTTTTTTGGTTTTCGTTTTTCTTTTCATTTGTTCGTTGGTTCTCCATTAAGTGAGGCTCGAATCTGGGCTTGAAGTCAGCTACACTTGGGAGCGGCACCTGTGCATCTGTGGTGAAAGCTAAATCTCTGGGCAGAAAGCAAAGCTGTACTGAAGCCCGCAGAGGTTGCGGTCAGAGGTACAGCGTCGGTATTATGTACCCGAGAGGGACTTCATTGCTAGTATGTGCTGAGATGCAAAAAACAAGACAAAACCCTGCACATTTGCATTTATTATACTTATATAACAATATACATGATTTTCTTATTTTCAGTTACAATCTAGAAATTAAATATGAAAACAAAGAATGGTTTTCTTTTTTTCAAACAACACACATGAATATTTCTTTCAAAAGCAAAACACAAAATGTCTTTAGCGTTAGTTAGAACCTCCAACAGCTGGCTTTGCAAAACATCTTAGCAGTCATAGCAAACAATCTTGCAGCGCTGAAGGCATAAACACTTCAGGACGCTTGCAAAAAATGTTTTGATAAGCGACTTGTTTTGGATGCACAACACCTCACATCTTTTTTTCTCGTCAAGGGAGCCGTATCTATATCGTCATTAGCATTTCCTCCAGTTTTTGTTTGAAATTGAAGTTTCGGGTGTAAAGGCTTATGCACACCCGTAGAGATGCCAACACCTTTTTATTTGTTCTGACACTGACTGCATTGATATTTCTAAGAAACCTTCTGCGCCTTGTTTTCGCATTGCCATTTAGCAGGTGAATAGCCTGAGCACCTTTCGTGCAGTATTCAGAAGTGTGTAGAATATAACTGTCGGCCATCTCCTGGTGTTCCTGGCCACGTTATATGTACCTATCATTCGACCAACCGTGTCAGCTCCTGACTTTGGTCGTGATGTTCTATGGTGTCAGGATTCTGCGAATCTGAATGTTTGGCGTGACTGAATTACATACTGACCTCACTTCCTCTTTATTTTATTTAGTTATTTATTTATTCGTCTGTTTGTTTGTTTGTTTGTTTGTTTTTGCTTTTATTTTATTTTATTTCTTTTTACAATATCACTCTTTTATCTGAAAAAGTCGGGGTCAGTGGGGACTGGGGCGGGGGGTTCTGGGGTTAAGTATGCAAAGCACCTCAGTCCTTCGGGTAGTTTCGTGTCAGTTCTACAAAGTCACCTCTGGCTTCCCGGCGCCAGTGAGCCAGCAACCCTCCTTCCTGGGTCTCAGTCACAGGGTGGCCTCGGGCAGGGCAGAGAGAGGAGACGACAACCTCGACAAGGCGACATCAGTATCCAAGGACTACTTGCAGGGGGGCTTTTTCCGGGACTAGGGATCACTTCATGAACGCCACCTCTGGAATTTCACCCTTGGCCTTGAGATGAGTAAAGGCCTGCGCGGATCTGGTGTAGTCCCAGTTGTTGTCCTGAAGGCACTTGTGGGACCATTCGAGGTTCATGCCGGACTGTGTGGAGAAGACCTGCAGCACTTCTTGCTGCTGCGGGGAGAGGGCGGGCGCTGGGCTGGAGGAGGGCGCGGGCGCAGGCATGGCGAAAGCTCTCGGGATCTCATCGGAGCTGGCGTTCCGCACAAACAGCTCGTCGTTTACAATGCACAGCCCTGAATTGCTGGCTGGAACAGCGACGAACGTCCGCGTGAAGGCTCGCAAAGAGTCCCGAGGCTTTCCATCCACTTCCTTGAAGACCCCGTTGACAGAAAAACACAGCAATGTGTGGGTTTGGGCGCTTATGTCTACCACAAAGGAACTGACGTCGTGCTGAGTTCTGGGCAACTCGTTGAGGAAGGCAACGACGCTGAGCCGTGTGTGCTTCAGCAGGCGAAACCGCAGGGCCGGGTCTTTCAGTTTCTTCACGTTCCTGCTATCCTTGAAGTACTCGGCCAGGCTGCTTCGGGAAGGGTTCCGGGGGGTGAAAGGGATGCTCAGGGAGCAGCAGGCTCCATCGTGGTAGGCGTCCAGGAGCCGCTGCCGGTTTCCAGAGTCATAAATGGCATAGTACTGCTGCAAGAAGTGCACGACCAGATTCTTCAGCGTCTCTGTTCCAAGATAGCTTCCCTTGCAGGGCGGTAACGCCGTGGGGGCTTCAAGGTCAAAGGCGATTGGTGGGGGCAACTCATGGCCATCCAGGCGTAATACTTTGGGAAAGCGTTCACGAATGGCGCTGACGTAGGCGGGCTGATCGCGGAAAGCGTCGCTCAGGGGGTTTCCTACGAGCCACACTTCCTCTAGCTTCAGCCCTTTTACCTTGTCCAGTTCCCGCTCAGATCTCAACTCATTTCCGGAGAGGCTTAGGACCTTCAGGTTGGGTGCTTTCTGCACAATGCTGGACATGTCATCCAGCCTATAGAGCTTGTTATTACTCAAGTTCAAGGACAAGAGCTCAGGGAGGTTTTCCCCAATGATTTGCAGGGTGGCTGCCATCCAGATTCTACGATTGAGGACAACATCGATGTTCTGGGCCACCAGGTCTGGGTCTGAACGGAGGCCCTGGAGGTCAAGCGCTTTTTGGGAGCCATCGTACCGTTTGCTCATGATCAGCTTCAGCTGCTCCACCTGCTCTGGCTTCAGTTCATTGTGTACAGGAAGTGGCGGAGGAGAGGAGTTGACGATGATAGAGAGCCTTCGGTTCTCCTGATCCAAAATCTTAGCGTTGACAGCCTCCAATGCAGAGGCGGTAGCGGCATCCTCAACAAAGAACTGGGCCCGTGTGTTTTCGTAGCGAAAGTCAATGGGGGTGAAAGGGACACTGCACTTGCTCCGAATCCTACTCAGGAGCCATGACTTGTCATATTTCCTGCCGTAAGGAATCGTAATCTTAAACCAGCTCTTCGAGGTCCCGTCCTGGCCGGTGCCGGCCCCTGCTCTCTGTGGAGGAACTCTGTGTCTCCGCACAGTAACGTGAATGCGGTCTCGATCATGCCAGCTATCGCCCCGGCGGTCGGGTCGCACCACATAGGGATCGTATCGTACGCGAGGAACATCCTGGGCGTCACTCATTGCCACATCTCTGTCGTCGTCCTCAAGGCGGGAAGGCCGAAGGCCAGCACCTCCTCTTCCAGGCCTACGGTTCCCCTTGCCACACTTCCACCGGGAAGGACCCTGGCCTTTCTTTCTTCTTCGAGGGAAACTGACGTGATCATCGTGCTCGCTGTAGGACTTGCCCCCGTCCGCCATGGCACAGAGAGAAGCGGGTCGGGCTCAGGCGCAGGCCGAAACGCCACCAGACGTCTGAACGCCCAGGTACCCCAGGTCGAGTTGTTACAGAAACAGGGGAGTCCAAAACTGCCCGGAGTTTGCGGCTGGGTGATGGGGAGAAATAAGCGGCTTTCAGAATGCCTCCACACGCCTGAGGCCGGTGGCTGGTGTCTTTGCTTATGCAAACTTGCTTGGATGCTTCCAAGGCCTCAGGTGGATGGGAGGGGTCTTGAACCAGGGCACGGTATGGAAAGCACACAGAGCCTACGTGGGGTTCTGCCAATGGTCAGAACTATTGGCAACACCCACTGCGTCAGAGGACGCACTCAGGGATATGTAGGCAGCTGCGAACACTGTAGGGCGGGGGGTGGGGATGGGGGCACGCTCTGGGGCTGTCTCCCTCGCTGGTGAGTGTTCGCAGAGGTGCTCTGGAGAAGGAGAGGAGATCCACGCGGCTCACAGAAAGAAGAACGGTTTGCAAGGAGGCTGAGAATCCAGGTGGCCCTACATTGAGAGCTGGAGGGCACCACAGCACAGAAAGGACCTCCCCAATCAGATGGAGTGACTGGCGGCTGCTGGTAAAGATGAACGGTGCCTAAGAAGGAGGGAAACGGTGTTTCCGACCCCTCCCCCCGCAAAACTGGCTAGGTTTGGTAGACGGAAGGCAAGGATATGTGTACCTGTTAAATAAACAATTTTCTTTTCACTCAACTGTAATACTCAGAGTTATAATTTTGGCGGCGGGCAATCGGACCCCTAACTAAAGGGCCCGTGGGTTTGTTTTCAATTGGAGCAGCCCAGGGGCTCTGTAACAGAAGTCTCGCTTCCTCTTGGCCAAATGCAAGAGTCTTTCCTCTTCTTCTCTGGACCATTCTGTTATTTTTTTTTTTTCCTTAGGTTTTGACTGGTCATCAAGAATTTGTGTAGAACTATCTTTATTTGAAAAATATATAAACCCAAAGTTTCCAACTTCTTGTACATGTTGAAGATTTTCAACAAAGATCTCTTGAATACAAAATATGGTCCAAGTGACTCAAAATTAATTCTATGATACAGTATTCTAAAGTTGTATTATTTTGAAAGTCTCGAGATTTTTTTAATGGCAAAAATATACCAACTTGAAATTTTGTATTTTGCTAATGTACAAAGAGAATATAACGGTCCCCTTTGTACGGTTTCTAAACGCCACTGACGATTTCCGTAAGATGTTGTCCTTCACAGACCAGTCTGAGCTTCTGTAAAAGCCCAACCTGCCTTCCTTTCTATCAACCGAATTCCTCAGTCTCTTCAGAAGTCCTGTCGGATGTTTTCTTTGTTGGCCTCTCCGTGCTGCTGCTTCATTTGAAAGACTTCATTTTCTAACTGCACAACAGTCCTTTCAATCTCATAATTCTTACTGACCAGGGACACCCAATTTGACTCCGTTTCCCTTAACTTAGATCCAGCTGTGAGTTGCATGTTCTTCCGCTGCCAGTTTAAATCTTGAATATGTTTCCTTAACTTCTGGAGCTCTTTCTGTGCCCGTTCAATCATATGAACTCGATTTTCATTGTACGCTTTCCAGGCGTTGCACCCGTGCTGCGACATTAGCTCCAGATTCTCGATTCGAACCGCTTGGTGCTCTAACTGGTCCATAGAATTGTTTATACACTCTTGCCAGGCAGTGATGTCATTTTTCTGACCTGAAGAAGGAGCTGGAGTTCATATCGTTTCATGCTGAGCAATTCAATTGGTTGTCCGGCAGCCAGTCTTTCAAACTCATTTCTCATTATGTCGGTCTCAAAAGCGGAATAATCCGGCGCTGTCAGGGAGCTCAGGTAGTTCTTAGTGGGTCGGTACCTGCGAGTTTCCTCCTCCACCAGCGCCGCAGCCACTTCTCGCACACCAGGCGCCTCGTAACCTTGGTCAAAATACGGCAGTGCATCCACCACCACCTCTCCAGCCACCAGGCCCGTACCCGCCATGCTCCAGGCCGCCTGCGTCTCGCCCCATTCTGTTTTCTTAACGCTTGGATCCAGCCGCTCACACCATCTGGCTTTGCACTGCTTTGCCGATTCCCTAGGCAGCAATGAAGCAATCCTAGGCCGCTGATTTTCCCCATAATTCACAACCGCTGCTTTCAGAATTTCATCCTCGGTATTCCTCCACATGACCCCCTTAGTCACAATTCGAGGCACTTTTGGCGGCGGGGTGTCTCGGCAAGTGGCCGAGAGGAGCTTCAGAAAAATAGCAACGGCGCTCCGCCTGCAGGACCGAGAGCCGCCACTTCCTGCGGGCACGACGTTCTGCTATAGCAGCTTTCTTCTAAGCTCACCTTCTCTCGGTAGCTAAGCCTGCGCACCTGGGAGTGGTGTGTGTCACCTTGTGGCTTCTCGGGTTTGATTGACATCAAGCTTGAGGCTTACCCCGCCCACGCTCACCCCACCCACGCTTTTAAGATCCCAGCTGCTCCCGGGAGAGTCTCATTTGCACTGAAGTGAGATCACAAGTTAAGGAGGCTTCATGACTTCATTACCTTGGAGTCAAGTTCTCTTCATCCTACTCAAGCATCCTTGGGCCCCTCTCAAGTGATTCTTTTCAGTACTCCTCCATCCTCCCCTTCTCTACCCATCTCCTGCCTCCAGGCCCTCGGTGCGTAGGGTGTATGTAGGCGCACAGGTGCGGTATCCTGGCGCAGCCTCCGCTTGTACTCCATCCAGGGCTTCAGCAGGTTGCTGGGTGTTCAGCCAGCTCATTGCTGCTATCTGCTGGGTGTTCCTGGTGAGCACCCGCATCTTCCGTGTCCACCTCCCGGTGATGGGCACCTGACTCTCCTCCAACTGTGCCCCCTAAAAGAGGGCTTACAGCTGCTTATGCTGCCCCTCAGAATGTGAGATGTAAGAAGAGAGGGGGTGGTGGGTGTAGACAAGCCAGCCCTCAGCTCAAACCCTGAAGGACACGTAGGGCCGAGAGGGCCCCAGAATGGCTTGCCAGGGCTTGGGCTGATAGAGAAGGCCGCCTCCCACACCAGGGCTGCAGGCGGCCGGGGTATGCCGTGCCCGGTGGCAATGGGGGCACGGGCCCCTCTGCAGGTTCTCTCATACTCTGCCTCCTCAAAAGGAAGGAGGTCTCAGCCCTGGCTGCTGTGGCTCAGTGGATTGAGCATCAGCCTGCGAACCAAGTGTCGCTGGTTTGATTCCCAGGCAGGGTACATGACTAGGTTGCACGTCAGTTCCCCAGTTGTGGTGGGCTCGTGATAGGCAACCACACAGTGATGTTTCTTTCCCTCTCTTTCTCCTTTCCCCTCTCTAAAAAGAAATAAATTAAATAAATAAATCAATAAACTCTTTTAAAAAAATTCAGAGCCAAGACTCAAATTTAAAAGCAGAAGAAGAAGAAGCAGCTCTTTAAGGAGTTCCAGTCCTTCTTTTACAAAAGAGGAAGCCGAGGCCAAGATGGTGGCTACTGTCTGGAGAAACCTGGTCATTTCTTTAATGAAAATAAGCTAAGAAGAAGCTGAGTTGGGTGACCTAAAGAGATGGCTTTCATCAGAGCTCCGTGGGGATTAGAGGAACGTTGACTCCTTTGGGCTGAGTTGCGTCTTGTCTAAGGGCCCCCTAGAGCTCTCTGATGCAGCAGGGATGTGACTATTGTAACTGTAGATCTCTGGCAACCCAGTTCCAATGCCCTAGGGGCTCAATACATCCATCTCCTCACTGTGGGAGAATGCAGCCCACTGACCTTGAATGTGTTTTGCTCACAAGAGAGTTCCTTCCTTACTCCTCGTCTGTGTGTACAGGTAGGCCACCTGTAACCTCCCAAGCTATGACAAGTGTTCCTACAATGCGAAGTTATACATCACATGCCTTTGACCCTGTGGCTCGTGAGATTCACCTTTGTACTGTGGGCATCCCATTGAGCCATGCTGTAATTCGGGCTCCCTGGGAAGAAGTCTGAGATGAGGTCTCAGGGCAGGCAGGTAGTGTGTCAGGGAGGTCATCCTGGGAGGCAGCGGGTAGCAGAAGGAAGGAAATAGAAACAAGGACATATCGAGGCGGCTTCTGTGAGACACTGGGACCACCTGTGAGAGGTGTACGCATGCTTTGTAGAACTGGCCACCCAAGGGGTGGGGACCAGTGGGAAGCCTCTTTAGGCACCAGTTTTGTTTTTTGGTTTTCGTTTTTCTTTTCATTTGTTCGTTGGTTCTCCATTAAGTGAGGCTCGAATCTGGGCTTGAAGTCAGCTACACTTGGGAGCGGCACCTGTGCATCTGTGGTGAAAGCTAAATCTCTGGGCAGAAAGCAAAGCTGTACTGAAGCCCGCAGAGGTTGCGGTCAGAGGTACAGCGTCGGTATTATGTACCCGAGAGGGACTTCATTGCTAGTATGTGCTGAGATGCAAAAAACAAGACAAAACCCTGCACATTTGCATTTATTATACTTATATAACAATATACATGATTTTCTTATTTTCAGTTACAATCTAGAAATTAAATATGAAAACAAAGAATGGTTTTCTTTTTTTCAAACAACACACATGAATATTTCTTTCAAAAGCAAAACACAAAATGTCTTTAGCGTTAGTTAGAACCTCCAACAGCTGGCTTTGCAAAACATCTTAGCAGTCATAGCAAACAATCTTGCAGCGCTGAAGGCATAAACACTTCAGGACGCTTGCAAAAAATGTTTTGATAAGCGACTTGTTTTGGATGCACAACACCTCACATCTTTTTTTCTCGTCAAGGGAGCCGTATCTATATCGTCATTAGCATTTCCTCCAGTTTTTGTTTGAAATTGAAGTTTCGGGTGTAAAGGCTTATGCACACCCGTAGAGATGCCAACACCTTTTTATTTGTTCTGACACTGACTGCATTGATATTTCTAAGAAACCTTCTGCGCCTTGTTTTCGCATTGCCATTTAGCAGGTGAATAGCCTGAGCACCTTTCGTGCAGTATTCAGAAGTGTGTAGAATATAACTGTCGGCCATCTCCTGGTGTTCCTGGCCACGTTATATGTACCTATCATTCGACCAACCGTGTCAGCTCCTGACTTTGGTCGTGATGTTCTATGGTGTCAGGATTCTGCGAATCTGAATGTTTGGCGTGACTGAATTACATACTGACCTCACTTCCTCTTTATTTTATTTAGTTATTTATTTATTCGTCTGTTTGTTTGTTTGTTTGTTTGTTTTTGCTTTTATTTTATTTTATTTCTTTTTACAATATCACTCTTTTATCTGAAAAAGTCGGGGTCAGTGGGGACTGGGGCGGGGGGTTCTGGGGTTAAGTATGCAAAGCACCTCAGTCCTTCGGGTAGTTTCGTGTCAGTTCTACAAAGTCACCTCTGGCTTCCCGGCGCCAGTGAGCCAGCAACCCTCCTTCCTGGGTCTCAGTCACAGGGTGGCCTCGGGCAGGGCAGAGAGAGGAGACGACAACCTCGACAAGGCGACATCAGTATCCAAGGACTACTTGCAGGGGGGCTTTTTCCGGGACTAGGGATCACTTCATGAACGCCACCTCTGGAATTTCACCCTTGGCCTTGAGATGAGTAAAGGCCTGCGCGGATCTGGTGTAGTCCCAGTTGTTGTCCTGAAGGCACTTGTGGGACCATTCGAGGTTCATGCCGGACTGTGTGGAGAAGACCTGCAGCACTTCTTGCTGCTGCGGGGAGAGGGCGGGCGCTGGGCTGGAGGAGGGCGCGGGCGCAGGCATGGCGAAAGCTCTCGGGATCTCATCGGAGCTGGCGTTCCGCACAAACAGCTCGTCGTTTACAATGCACAGCCCTGAATTGCTGGCTGGAACAGCGACGAACGTCCGCGTGAAGGCTCGCAAAGAGTCCCGAGGCTTTCCATCCACTTCCTTGAAGACCCCGTTGACAGAAAAACACAGCAATGTGTGGGTTTGGGCGCTTATGTCTACCACAAAGGAACTGACGTCGTGCTGAGTTCTGGGCAACTCGTTGAGGAAGGCAACGACGCTGAGCCGTGTGTGCTTCAGCAGGCGAAACCGCAGGGCCGGGTCTTTCAGTTTCTTCACGTTCCTGCTATCCTTGAAGTACTCGGCCAGGCTGCTTCGGGAAGGGTTCCGGGGGGTGAAAGGGATGCTCAGGGAGCAGCAGGCTCCATCGTGGTAGGCGTCCAGGAGCCGCTGCCGGTTTCCAGAGTCATAAATGGCATAGTACTGCTGCAAGAAGTGCACGACCAGATTCTTCAGCGTCTCTGTTCCAAGATAGCTTCCCTTGCAGGGCGGTAACGCCGTGGGGGCTTCAAGGTCAAAGGCGATTGGTGGGGGCAACTCATGGCCATCCAGGCGCAATACTTTGGGAAAGCGTTCACGAATGGCGCTGACGTAGGCGGACTGATCGCGGAAGGCGTCGCTCAGGGGGTTTCCTACGAGCCACACTTCCTCTAGCTTCAGCCCTTTTACCTTGTCCAGTTCCCGCTCAGATCTCAACTCATTTCCGGAGAGGCTTAGGACCTTCAGGTTGGGTGCTTTCTGCACAATGCTGGACATGTCATCCAGCCTATAGAGCTTGTTATTACTCAAGTTCAAGGACAAGAGCTCAGGGAGGTTTTCCCCAATGATTTGCAGGGTGGCTGCCATCCAGCTTCTACGACTGAGGACAACATCGATGTTCTGGGCCACCAGGTCTGGGTCTGAACGGAGGCCCTGGAGGTCAAGCGCTTTTTGGGAGCCATCGTACCGTTTGCTCATGATCAGCTTCAGCTGCTCCACCTGCTCTGGCTTCAGTTCATTGTGTACAGGAAGTGGCGGAGGAGAGGAGTTGACGATGATAGAGAGCCTTCGGTTCTCCTGATCCAAAATCTTAGCGTTGACAGCCTCCAATGCAGAGGCGGTAGCGGCATCCTCAACAAAGAACTGGGCCCGTGTGTTTTCGTAGCGAAAGTCAATGGGGGTGAAAGGGACACTGCACTTGCTCCGAATCCTACTCAGGAGCCATGACTTGTCATATTTCCTGCCGTAAGGAATCGTAATCTTAAACCAGCTCTTCGAGGTCCCGTCCTGGCCGGTGCCGGCCCCTGCTCTCTGTGGAGGAACTCTGTGTCTCCGCACAGTAACGTGAATGCGGTCTCGATCGTGCCAGCTATCGCCCCGGCGGTCGGGTCGCACCACATAGGGATCGTATCGTACGCGAGGAACATCCTGGGCATCACTCATTGCCACATCTCTGTCGTCGTCCTCAAGGCGGGAAGGCCGAAGGCCAGCACCTCCTCTTCCAGGCCTACGGTTCCCCTCGCCACACTTCCACCGGGAAGGACCCTGGCCTTTCTTTCTTCTTCGAGGGAAACTGACGCGATCATCGTGCTCGCTGTAGGACTTGCCCCCGTCCGCCATGGCACAGAGAGAAGCGGGTCGGGCTCAGGCGCAGGCCGAAACGCCACCAGACGTCCGAACGCCCAGGTACCCCAGGTCGAGTTGTTACAGAAACAGGGGAGTCCAAAGCTGCCCGGAGTTTGCGGCTGGGTGATGGGGAGAAATAAGCGGCTTTCAGAATGCCTCCACACGCCTGAGGCCGGTGGCTGGTGTCTTTGCTTATGCAAACTTGCTTGGATGCTTCCAAGGCCTCAGGTGGATGGGAGGGGTCTTGAACCAGGGCACGGTATGGAAAGCACACAGAGCCTACGTGGGGTTCTGCCAATGGTCAGAACTATTGGCAACACCCACTGCGTCAGAGGACGCACTCAGGGATATGTAGGCAGCTGCGAACACTGTAGGGCGGGGGGTGGGGATGGGGGCACGCTCTGGGGCTGTCTCCCTCGCTGGTGAGTGTTCGCAGAGGTGCTCTGGAGAAGGAGAGGAGATCCACGCGGCTCACAGAAAGAAGAACGGTTTGCAAGGAGGCTGAGAATCCAGGTGGCCCTACATTGAGAGCTGGAGGGCACCACAGCACAGAAAGGACCTCCCCAATCAGATGGAGTGACTGGCGGCTGCTGGTAAAGATGAACGGTGCCTAAGAAGGAGGGAAACGGTGTTTCCGACCCCTCCCCCCGCAAAACTGGCTAGGTTTGGTAGACGGAAGGCAAGGATATGTGTACCTGTTAAATAAACAATTTTCTTTTCACTCAACTGTAATACTCAGAGTTATAATTTTGGCGGCGGGCAATCGGACCCCTAACTAAAGGGCCCGTGGGTTTGTTTTCAATTGGAGCAGCCCAGGGGCTCTGTAACAGAAGTCTCGCTTCCTCTTGGCCAAATGCAAGAGTCTTTCCTCTTCTTCTCTGGACCATTCTGTTATTTTTTTTTTTTCCTTAGGTTTTGACTGGTCATCAAGAATTTGTGTAGAACTATCTTTATTTGAAAAATATATAAACCCAAAGTTTCCAACTTCTTGTACATGTTGAAGATTTTCAACAAAGATCTCTTGAATACAAAATATGGTCCAAGTGACTCAAAATTAATTCTATGATACAGTATTCTAAAGTTGTATTATTTTGAAAGTCTCGAGATTTTTTTAATGGCAAAAATATACCAACTTGAAATTTTGTATTTTGCTAATGTACAAAGAGAATATAACGGTCCCCTTTGTACGGTTTCTAAACGCCACTGACGATTTCCGTAAGATGTTGTCCTTCACAGACCAGTCTGAGCTTCTGTAAAAGCCCAACCTGCCTTCCTTTCTATCAACCGAATTCCTCAGTCTCTTCAGAAGTCCTGTCGGATGTTTTCTTTGTTGGCCTCTCCGTGCTGCTGCTTCATTTGAAAGACTTCATTTTCTAACTGCACAACAGTCCTTTCAATCTCATAATTCTTACTGACCAGGGACACCCAATTTGACTCCGTTTCCCTTAACTTAGATCCAGCTGTGAGTTGCATGTTCTTCCGCTGCCAGTTTAAATCTTGAATATGTTTCCTTAACTTCTGGAGCTCTTTCTGTGCCCGTTCAATCATATGAACTCGATTTTCATTGTACGCTTTCCAGGCGTTGCACCCGTGCTGCGACATTAGCTCCAGATTCTCGATTCGAACCGCTTGGTGCTCTAACTGGTCCATAGAATTGTTTACACACTCTTGCCAGGCAGTGATGTCATTTTTCTGACCTGAAGAAGGAGCTGGAGTTCATATCGTTTCATGCTGAGCAATTCAATTGGTTGTCCGGCAGCCAGTCTTTCAAACTCATTTCTCATTATGTCGGTCTCAAAAGCGGAATAATCCGGCGCTGTCAGGGAGCTCAGGTAGTTCTTAGTGGGTCGGTACCTGCGAGTTTCCTCCTCCACCAGCGCCGCAGCCGCTTCTCGCACACCAGGCGCCTCGTAACCTTGGTCAAAATACGGCAGCGCATCCACCACCACCTCTCCAGCCACCAGGCCCGTACCCGCCATGCTCCAGGCCGCCTGCGTCTCGCCCCATTCTGTTTTCTTAACGCTTGGATCCAGCCGCTCACACCATCTGGCTTTGCACTGCTTTGCCGATTTCCTAGGCAGCAATGAAGCAACCCTAGACCACTGATTTTTCCCATATTTCATAACAGCTGCTTTCAGAATTTCATCCTCGGTATTCCTCCACATGCCCCCCTTCATCACAATTCGAGGAATTTTGGCGGCGGGGTGTCTCGGCAAGTGGCCGAGAGGAGCTTCAGAAAAATAGCAACGGCGCTCCGCCTGCAGGACCGAGAGCCGCCACTTCCTCCGGGCACGACGTTCTGCTATAGCAGCTTTCTTCTAAGCTCACCTTCTCTCGGTAGCTAAGCCTGCGCACCTGGGAGTGGTGTGTGTCACCTTGTGGCTTCTCGGGTTTGATTGACATCAAGCTTGAGGCTTACCCCGCCCACGCTCACCCCACCCACGCTTTTAAGATCCCAGCTGCTCCCGGGAGAGTCTCATTTGCACTGAAGTGAGATCACAAGTTAAGGAGGCTTCATGACTTCATTACCTTGGAGTCAAGTTCTCTTCATCCTACTCAAGCATCCTTGGGCCCCTCTCAAGTGATTCTTTTCAGTACTCCTCCATCCTCCCCTTCTCTACCCATCTCCTGCCTCCAGGCCCTCGGTGCGTAGGGTGTATGTAGGCGCACAGGTGCGGTATCCTGGCGCAGCCTCCGCTTGTACTCCATCCAGGGCTTCAGCAGGTTGCTGGGTGTTCAGCCAGCTCATTGCTGCTATCTGCTGGGTGTTCCTGGTGAGCACCCGCATCTTCCGTGTCCACCTCCCGGTGATGGGCACCTGACTCTCCTCCAACTGTGCCCCCTAAAAGAGGGCTTACAGCTGCTTATGCTGCCCCTCAGAATGTGAGATGTAAGAAGAGAGGGGGTGGTGGGTGTAGACAAGCCAGCCCTCAGCTCAAACCCTGAAGGACACGTAGGGCCGAGAGGGCCCCAGAATGGCTTGCCAGGGCTTGGGCTGATAGAGAAGGCCGCCTCCCACACCAGGGCTGCAGGCGGCCGGGGTATGCCGTGCCCGGTGGCAATGGGGGCACGGGCCCCTCTGCAGGTTCTCTCATACTCTGCCTCCTCAAAAGGAAGGAGGTCTCAGCCCTGGCTGCTGTGGCTCAGTGGATTGAGCATCAGCCTGCGAACCAAGTGTCGCTGGTTTGATTCCCAGGCAGGGTACATGACTAGGTTGCACGTCAGTTCCCCAGTTGTGGTGGGCTCGTGATAGGCAACCACACAGTGATGTTTCTTTCCCTCTCTTTCTCCTTTCCCCTCTCTAAAAAGAAATAAATTAAATAAATAAATCAATAAACTGTTTTAAAAAAATTCAGAGCCAAGACTCAAATTTAAAAGCAGAAGAAGAAGAAGCAGCTCTTTAAGGAGTTCCAGTCCTTCTTTTACAAAAGAGGAAGCCGAGGCCAAGATGGTGGCTACTGTCTGGAGAAACCTGGTCATTTCTTTAATGAAAATAAGCTAAGAAGAAGCTGAGTTGGGTGACCTAAAGAGATGGCTTTCATCAGAGCTCCGTGGGGATTAGAGGAACGTTGACTCCTTTGGGCTGAGTTGCGTCTTGTCTAAGGGCCCCCTAGAGCTCTCTGATGCAGCAGGGATGTGACTATTGTAACTGTAGATCTCTGGCAACCCAGTTCCAATGCCCTAGGGGCTCAATATATCCATCTCCTCACTGTGGGAGAATGCAGCCCACTGACCTTGAATGTGTTTTGCTCACAAGAGAGTTCCTTCCTTACTCCTCGTCTGTGTGTACAGGTAGGCCACCTGTAACCTCCCAAGCTATGACAAGTGTTCCTACAATGCGAAGTTATACATCACATGCCTTTGACCCTGTGGCTCGTGAGATTCACCTTTGTACTGTGGGCATCTCTTTAGGCACTAGTTTTGTTTTTTGGTTTTCGTTTTTCTTTTCATTTGTTCGTTGGTTCTCCATTAAGTGAGGCTCGAATCTGGGCTTGAAGTCAGCTACACTTGGGAGCGGCACCTGTGCATCTGTGGTGAAAGCTAAATCTCTGGGCAGAAAGCAAAGCTGTACTGAAGCCCGCAGAGGTTGCGGTCAGAGGTACAGCGTCGGTATTATGTACCCGAGAGGGACTTCATTGCTAGTATGTGCTGAGATGCAAAAAACAAGACAAAACCCTGCACATTTGCATTTATTATACTTATATAACAATATACATGATTTTCTTATTTTCAGTTACAATCTAGAAATTAAATATGAAAACAAAGAATGGTTTTCTTTTTTTCAAACAACACACATGAATATTTCTTTCAAAAGCAAAACACAAAATGTCTTTAGCGTTAGTTAGAACCTCCAACAGCTGGCTTTGCAAAACATCTTAGCAGTCATAGCAAACAATCTTGCAGCGCTGAAGGCATAAACACTTCAGGACGCTTGCAAAAAATGTTTTGATAAGCGACTTGTTTTGGATGCACAACACCTCACATCTTTTTTTCTCGTCAAGGGAGCCGTATCTATATCGTCATTAGCATTTCCTCCAGTTTTTGTTTGAAATTGAAGTTTCGGGTGTAAAGGCTTATGCACACCCGTAGAGATGCCAACACCTTTTTATTTGTTCTGACACTGACTGCATTGATATTTCTAAGAAACCTTCTGCGCCTTGTTTTCGCATTGCCATTTAGCAGGTGAATAGCCTGAGCACCTTTCGTGCAGTATTCAGAAGTGTGTAGAATATAACTGTCGGCCATCTCCTGGTGTTCCTGGCCACGTTATATGTACCTATCATTCGACCAACCGTGTCAGCTCCTGACTTTGGTCGTGATGTTCTATGGTGTCAGGATTCTGCGAATCTGAATGTTTGGCGTGACTGAATTACATACTGACCTCACTTCCTCTTTATTTTATTTAGTTATTTATTTATTCGTCTGTTTGTTTGTTTGTTTGTTTGTTTTTGCTTTTATTTTATTTTATTTCTTTTTACAATATCACTCTTTTATCTGAAAAAGTCGGGGTCAGTGGGGACTGGGGCGGGGGGTTCTGGGGTTAAGTATGCAAAGCACCTCAGTCCTTCGGGTAGTTTCGTGTCAGTTCTACAAAGTCACCTCTGGCTTCCCGGCGCCAGTGAGCCAGCAACCCTCCTTCCTGGGTCTCAGTCACAGGGTGGCCTCGGGCAGGGCAGAGAGAGGAGACGACAACCTCGACAAGGCGACATCAGTATCCAAGGACTACTTGCAGGGGGGCTTTTTCCGGGACTAGGGATCACTTCATGAACGCCACCTCTGGAATTTCACCCTTGGCCTTGAGATGAGTAAAGGCCTGCGCGGATCTGGTGTAGTCCCAGTTGTTGTCCTGAAGGCACTTGTGGGACCATTCGAGGTTCATGCCGGACTGTGTGGAGAAGACCTGCAGCACTTCTTGCTGCTGCGGGGAGAGGGCGGGCGCTGGGCTGGAGGAGGGCGCGGGCGCAGGCATGGCGAAAGCTCTCGGGATCTCATCGGAGCTGGCGTTCCGCACAAACAGCTCGTCGTTTACAATGCACAGCCCTGAATTGCTGGCTGGAACAGCGACGAACGTCCGCGTGAAGGCTCGCAAAGAGTCCCGAGGCTTTCCATCCACTTCCTTGAAGACCCCGTTGACAGAAAAACACAGCAATGTGTGGGTTTGGGCGCTTATGTCTACCACAAAGGAACTGACGTCGTGCTGAGTTCTGGGCAACTCGTTGAGGAAGGCAACGACGCTGAGCCGTGTGTGCTTCAGCAGGCGAAACCGCAGGGCCGGGTCTTTCAGTTTCTTCACGTTCCTGCTATCCTTGAAGTACTCGGCCAGGCTGCTTCGGGAAGGGTTCCGGGGGGTGAAAGGGATGCTCAGGGAGCAGCAGGCTCCATCGTGGTAGGCGTCCAGGAGCCGCTGCCGGTTTCCAGAGTCATAAATGGCATAGTACTGCTGCAAGAAGTGCACGACCAGATTCTTCAGCGTCTCTGTTCCAAGATAGCTTCCCTTGCAGGGCGGTAACGCCGTGGGGGCTTCAAGGTCAAAGGCGATTGGTGGGGGCAACTCATGGCCATCCAGGCGTAATACTTTGGGAAAGCGTTCACGAATGGCGCTGACGTAGGCGGACTGATCGCGGAAGGCGTCGCTCAGGGGGTTTCCTACGACCCACACTTCCTCTAGCTTCAGCCCTTTTACCTTGTCCAGTTCCCGCTCAGATCTCAACTCATTTCCGGAGAGGCTTAGGACCTTCAGGTTGGGTGCTTTCTGCACAATGCTGGACATGTCATCCAGCCTATAGAGCTTGTTATTACTCAAGTTCAAGGACAAGAGCTCAGGGAGGTTTTCCCCAATGATTTGCAGGGTGGCTGCCATCCAGATTCTACGACTGAGGACAACATCGATGTTCTGGGCCACCAGGTCTGGGTCTGAACGGAGGCCCTGGAGGTCAAGCGCTTTTTGGGAGCCATCGTACCGTTTGCTCATGATCAGCTTCAGCTGCTCCACCTGCTCTGGCTTCAGTTCATTGTGTACAGGAAGTGGCGGAGGAGAGGAGTTGACGATGATAGAGAGCCTTCGGTTCTCCTGATCCAAAATCTTAGCGTTGACAGCCTCCAATGCAGAGGCGGTAGCGGCATCCTCAACAAAGAACTGGGCCCGTGTGTTTTCGTAGCGAAAGTCAATGGGGGTGAAAGGGACACTGCACTTGCTCCGAATCCTACTCAGGAGCCATGACTTGTCATATTTCCTGCCGTAAGGAATCGTAATCTTAAACCAGCTCTTCGAGGTCCCGTCCTGGCCGGTGCCGGCCCCTGCTCTCTGTGGAGGAACTCTGTGTCTCCGCACAGTAACGTGAATGCGGTCTCGATCATGCCAGCTATCGCCCCGGCGGTCGGGTCGCACCACATAGGGATCGTATCGTACGCGAGGAACATCCTGGGCGTCACTCATTGCCACATCTCTGTCGTCGTCCTCAAGGCGGGAAGGCCGAAGGCCAGCACCTCCTCTTCCAGGCCTACGGTTCCCCTTGCCACACTTCCACCGGGAAGGACCCTGGCCTTTCTTTCTTCTTCGAGGGAAACTGACGCGATCATCGTGCTCGCTGTAGGACTTGCCCCCGTCCGCCATGGCACAGAGAGAAGCGGGTCGGGCTCAGGCGCAGGCCGAAACGCCACCAGACGTCCGAACGCCCAGGTACCCCAGGTCGAGTTGTTACAGAAACAGGGGAGTCCAAAACTGCCCGGAGTTTGCGGCTGGGTGATGGGGAGAAATAAGCGGCTTTCAGAATGCCTCCACACGCCTGAGGCCGGTGGCTGGTGTCTTTGCTTATGCAAACTTGCTTGGATGCTTCCAAGGCCTCAGGTGGATGGGAGGGGTCTTGAACCAGGGCACGGTATGGAAAGCACACAGAGCCTACGTGGGGTTCTGCCAATGGTCAGAACTATTGGCAACACCCACTGCGTCAGAGGACGCACTCAGGGATATGTAGGCAGCTGCGAACACTGTAGGGCGGGGGGTGGGGATGGGGGCACGCTCTGGGGCTGTCTCCCTCGCTGGTGAGTGTTCGCAGAGGTGCTCTGGAGAAGGAGAGGAGATCCACGCGGCTCACAGAAAGAAGAACGGTTTGCAAGGAGGCTGAGAATCCAGGTGGCCCTACATTGAGAGCTGGAGGGCACCACAGCACAGAAAGGACCTCCCCAATCAGATGGAGTGACTGGCGGCTGCTGGTAAAGATGAACGGTGCCTAAGAAGGAGGGAAACGGTGTTTCCGACCCCTCCCCCCGCAAAACTGGCTAGGTTTGGTAGACGGAAGGCAAGGATATGTGTACCTGTTAAATAAACAATTTTCTTTTCACTCAACTGTAATACTCAGAGTTATAATTTTGGCGGCGGGCAATCGGACCCCTAACTAAAGGGCCCGTGGGTTTGTTTTCAATTGGAGCAGCCCAGGGGCTCTGTAACAGAAGTCTCGCTTCCTCTTGGCCAAATGCAAGAGTCTTTCCTCTTCTTCTCTGGACCATTCTGTTATTTTTTTTTTTCCTTAGGTTTTGACTGGTCATCAAGAATTTGTGTAGAACTATCTTTATTTGAAAAATATATAAACCCAAAGTTTCCAACTTCTTGTACATGTTGAAGATTTTCAACAAAGATCTCTTGAATACAAAATATGGTCCAAGTGACTCAAAATTAATTCTATGATACAGTATTCTAAAGTTGTATTATTTTGAAAGTCTCGAGATTTTTTTAATGGCAAAAATATACCAACTTGAAATTTTGTATTTTGCTAATGTACAAAGAGAATATAACGGTCCCCTTTGTACGGTTTCTAAACGCCACTGACGATTTCCGTAAGATGTTGTCCTTCACAGACCAGTCTGAGCTTCTGTAAAAGCCCAACCTGCCTTCCTTTCTATCAACCGAATTCCTCAGTCTCTTCAGAAGTCCTGTCGGATGTTTTCTTTGTTGGCCTCTCCGTGCTGCTGCTTCATTTGAAAGACTTCATTTTCTAACTGCACAACAGTCCTTTCAATCTCATAATTCTTACTGACCAGGGACACCCAATTTGACTCCGTTTCCCTTAACTTAGATCCAGCTGTGAGTTGCATGTTCTTCCGCTGCCAGTTTAAATCTTGAATATGTTTCCTTAACTTCTGGAGCTCTTTCTGTGCCCGTTCAATCATATGAACTCGATTTTCATTGTACGCTTTCCAGGCGTTGCACCCGTGCTGCGACATTAGCTCCAGATTCTCGATTCGAACCGCTTGGTGCTCTAACTGGTCCATAGAATTGTTTATACACTCTTGCCAGGCAGTGATGTCATTTTTCTGACCTGAAGAAGGAGCTGGAGTTCATATCGTTTCATGCTGAGCAATTCAATTGGTTGTCCGGCAGCCAGTCTTTCAAACTCATTTCTCATTATGTCGGTCTCAAAAGCGGAATAATCCGGCGCTGTCAGGGAGCTCAGGTAGTTCTTAGTGGGTCGGTACCTGCGAGTTTCCTCCTCCACCAGCGCCGCAGCCACTTCTCGCACACCAGGCGCCTCGTAACCTTGGTCAAAATACGGCAGTGCATCCACCACCACCTCTCCAGCCACCAGGCCCGTACCCGCCATGCTCCAGGCCGCCTGCGTCTCGCCCCATTCTGTTTTCTTAACGCTTGGATCCAGCCGCTCACACCATCTGGCTTTGCACTGCTTTGCCGATTCCCTAGGCAGCAATGAAGCAATCCTAGGCCGCTGATTTTCCCCATAATTCACAACCGCTGCTTTCAGAATTTCATCCTCGGTATTCCTCCACATGACCCCCTTAGTCACAATTCGAGGCACTTTTGGCGGCGGGGTGTCTCGGCAAGTGGCCGAGAGGAGCTTCAGAAAAATAGCAACGGCGCTCCGCCTGCAGGACCGAGAGCCGCCACTTCCTGCGGGCACGACGTTCTGCTATAGCAGCTTTCTTCTAAGCTCACCTTCTCTCGGTAGCTAAGCCTGCGCACCTGGGAGTGGTGTGTGTCACCTTGTGGCTTCTCGGGTTTGATTGACATCAAGCTTGAGGCTTACCCCGCCCACGCTCACCCCACCCACGCTTTTAAGATCCCAGCTGCTCCCGGGAGAGTCTCATTTGCACTGAAGTGAGATCACAAGTTAAGGAGGCTTCATGACTTCATTACCTTGGAGTCAAGTTCTCTTCATCCTACTCAAGCATCCTTGGGCCCCTCTCAAGTGATTCTTTTCAGTACTCCTCCATCCTCCCCTTCTCTACCCATCTCCTGCCTCCAGGCCCTCGGTGCGTAGGGTGTATGTAGGCGCACAGGTGCGGTATCTTGGCGCAGCCTCCGCTTGTACTCCATCCAGGGCTTCAGCAGGTTGCTGGGTGTTCAGCCAGCTCATTGCTGCTATCTGCTGGGTGTTCCTGGTGAGCACCCGCATCTTCCGTGTCCACCTCCCGGTGATGGGCACCTGACTCTCCTCCAACTGTGCCCCCTAAAAGAGGGCTTACAGCTGCTTATGCTGCCCCTCAGAATGTGAGATGTAAGAAGAGAGGGGGTGGTGGGTGTAGACAAGCCAGCCCTCAGCTCAAACCCTGAAGGACACGTAGGGCCGAGAGGGCCCCAGAATGGCTTGCCAGGGCTTGGGCTGATAGAGAAGGCCGCCTCCCACACCAGGGCTGCAGGCGGCCGGGGTATGCCGTGCCCGGTGGCAATGGGGGCACGGGCCCCTCTGCAGGTTCTCTCATACTCTGCCTCCTCAAAAGGAAGGAGGTCTCAGCCCTGGCTGCTGTGGCTCAGTGGATTGAGCATCAGCCTGCGAACCAAGTGTCGCTGGTTTGATTCCCAGGCAGGGTACATGACTAGGTTGCACGTCAGTTCCCCAGTTGTGGTGGGCTCGTGATAGGCAACCACACAGTGATGTTTCTTTCCCTCTCTTTCTCCTTTCCCCTCTCTAAAAAGAAATAAATTAAATAAATAAATCAATAAACTGTTTTAAAAAAATTCAGAGCCAAGACTCAAATTTAAAAGCAGAAGAAGAAGAAGCAGCTCTTTAAGGAGTTCCAGTCCTTCTTTTACAAAAGAGGAAGCCGAGGCCAAGATGGTGGCTACTGTCTGGAGAAACCTGGTCATTTCTTTAATGAAAATAAGCTAAGAAGAAGCTGAGTTGGGTGACCTAAAGAGATGGCTTTCATCAGAGCTCCGTGGGGATTAGAGGAACGTTGACTCCTTTGGGCTGAGTTGCGTCTTGTCTAAGGGCCCCCTAGAGCTCTCTGATGCAGCAGGGATGTGACTATTGTAACTGTAGATCTCTGGCAACCCAGTTCCAATGCCCTAGGGGCTCAATACATCCATCTCCTCACTGTGGGAGAATGCAGCCCACTGACCTTGAATGTGTTTTGCTCACAAGAGAGTTCCTTCCTTACTCCTCGTCTGTGTGTACAGGTAGGCCACCTGTAACCTCCCAAGCTATGACAAGTGTTCCTACAATGCGAAGTTATACATCACATGCCTTTGACCCTGTGGCTCGTGAGATTCACCTTTGTACTGTGGGCATCCCATTGAGCCATGCTGTAATTCGGGCTCCCTGGGAAGAAGTCTGAGATGAGGTCTCAGGGCAGGCAGGTAGTGTGTCAGGGAGGTCATCCTGGGAGGCAGCGGGTAGCAGAAGGAAGGAAATAGAAACAAGGACATATCGAGGCGGCTTCTGTGAGACACTGGGACCACCTGTGAGAGGTGTACGCATGCTTTGTAGAACTGGCCACCCAAGGGGTGGGGACCAGTGGGAAGCCTCTTTAGGCACCAGTTTTGTTTTTTGGTTTTCGTTTTTCTTTTCATTTGTTCGTTGGTTCTCCATTAAGTGAGGCTCGAATCTGGGCTTGAAGTCAGCTACACTTGGGAGCGGCACCTGTGCATCTGTGGTGAAAGCTAAATCTCTGGGCAGAAAGCAAAGCTGTACTGAAGCCCGCAGAGGTTGCGGTCAGAGGTACAGCGTCGGTATTATGTACCCGAGAGGGACTTCATTGCTAGTATGTGCTGAGATGCAAAAAACAAGACAAAACCCTGCACATTTGCATTTATTATACTTATATAACAATATACATGATTTTCTTATTTTCAGTTACAATCTAGAAATTAAATATGAAAACAAAGAATGGTTTTCTTTTTTTCAAACAACACACATGAATATTTCTTTCAAAAGCAAAACACAAAATGTCTTTAGCGTTAGTTAGAACCTCCAACAGCTGGCTTTGCAAAACATCTTAGCAGTCATAGCAAACAATCTTGCAGCGCTGAAGGCATAAACACTTCAGGACGCTTGCAAAAAATGTTTTGATAAGCGACTTGTTTTGGATGCACAACACCTCACATCTTTTTTTCTCGTCAAGGGAGCCGTATCTATATCGTCATTAGCATTTCCTCCAGTTTTTGTTTGAAATTGAAGTTTCGGGTGTAAAGGCTTATGCACACCCGTAGAGATGCCAACACCTTTTTATTTGTTCTGACACTGACTGCATTGATATTTCTAAGAAACCTTCTGCGCCTTGTTTTCGCATTGCCATTTAGCAGGTGAATAGCCTGAGCACCTTTCGTGCAGTATTCAGAAGTGTGTAGAATATAACTGTCGGCCATCTCCTGGTGTTCCTGGCCACGTTATATGTACCTATCATTCGACCAACCGTGTCAGCTCCTGACTTTGGTCGTGATGTTCTATGGTGTCAGGATTCTGCGAATCTGAATGTTTGGCGTGACTGAATTACATACTGACCTCACTTCCTCTTTATTTTATTTAGTTATTTATTTATTCGTCTGTTTGTTTGTTTGTTTGTTTTTGCTTTTATTTTATTTTATTTCTTTTTACAATATCACTCTTTTATCTGAAAAAGTCGGGGTCAGTGGGGACTGGGGCGGGGGGTTCTGGGGTTAAGTATGCAAAGCACCTCAGTCCTTCGGGTAGTTTCGTGTCAGTTCTACAAAGTCACCTCTGGCTTCCCGGCGCCAGTGAGCCAGCAACCCTCCTTCCTGGGTCTCAGTCACAGGGTGGCCTCGGGCAGGGCAGAGAGAGGAGACGACAACCTCGACAAGGCGACATCAGTATCCAAGGACTACTTGCAGGGGGGCTTTTTCCGGGACTAGGGATCACTTCATGAACGCCACCTCTGGAATTTCACCCTTGGCCTTGAGATGAGTAAAGGCCTGCGCGGATCTGGTGTAGTCCCAGTTGTTGTCCTGAAGGCACTTGTGGGACCATTCGAGGTTCATGCCGGACTGTGTGGAGAAGACCTGCAGCACTTCTTGCTGCTGCGGGGAGAGGGCGGGCGCTGGGCTGGAGGAGGGCGCGGGCGCAGGCATGGCGAAAGCTCTCGGGATCTCATCGGAGCTGGCGTTCCGCACAAACAGCTCGTCGTTTACAATGCACAGCCCTGAATTGCTGGCTGGAACAGCGACGAACGTCCGCGTGAAGGCTCGCAAAGAGTCCCGAGGCTTTCCATCCACTTCCTTGAAGACCCCGTTGACAGAAAAACACAGCAATGTGTGGGTTTGGGCGCTTATGTCTACCACAAAGGAACTGACGTCGTGCTGAGTTCTGGGCAACTCGTTGAGGAAGGCAACGACGCTGAGCCGTGTGTGCTTCAGCAGGCGAAACCGCAGGGCCGGGTCTTTCAGTTTCTTCACGTTCCTGCTATCCTTGAAGTACTCGGCCAGGCTGCTTCGGGAAGGGTTCCGGGGGGTGAAAGGGATGCTCAGGGAGCAGCAGGCTCCATCGTGGTAGGCGTCCAGGAGCCGCTGCCGGTTTCCATAGTCATAAATGGCATAGTACTGCTGCAAGAAGTGCAGGACCAGATTCTTCAGCGTCTCTGTTCCAAGATAGCTTCCCTTGCAGGGCGGTAACGCCGTGGGGGCTTCAAGGTCAAAGGCGATTGGTGGGGGCAACTCATGGCCATCCAGGCGTAATACTTTGGGAAAGCGTTCACGAATGGCGCTGACGTAGGCGGGCTGATCGCGGAAAGCGTCGCTCAGGGGGTTTCCTACGAGCCACACTTCCTCTAGCTTCAGCCCTTTTACCTTGTCCAGTTCCCGCTCAGATCTCAACTCATTTCCGGAGAGGCTTAGGACCTTCAGGTTGGGTGCTTTCTGCACAATGCTGGACATGTCATCCAGCCTATAGAGCTTGTTATTACTCAAGTTCAAGGACAAGAGCTCAGGGAGGTTTTCCCCAATGATTTGCAGGGTGGCTGCCATCCAGATTCTACGATTGAGGACAACATCGATGTTCTGGGCCACCAGGTCTGGGTCTGAACGGAGGCCCTGGAGGTCAAGCGCTTTTTGGGAGCCATCGTACCGTTTGCTCATGATCAGCTTCAGCTGCTCCACCTGCTCTGGCTTCAGTTCATTGTGTACAGGAAGTGGCGGAGGAGAGGAGTTGACGATGATAGAGAGCCTTCGGTTCTCCTGATCCAAAATCTTAGCGTTGACAGCCTCCAATGCAGAGGCGGTAGCGGCATCCTCAACAAAGAACTGGGCCCGTGTGTTTTCGTAGCGAAAGTCAATGGGGGTGAAAGGGACACTGCACTTGCTCCGAATCCTACTCAGGAGCCATGACTTGTCATATTTCCTGCCGTAAGGAATCGTAATCTTAAACCAGCTCTTCGAGGTCCCGTCCTGGCCGGTGCCGGCCCCTGCTCTCTGTGGAGGAACTCTGTGTCTCCGCACAGTAACGTGAATGCGGTCTCGATCATGCCAGCTATCGCCCCGGCGGTCGGGTCGCACCACATAGGGATCGTATCGTACGCGAGGAACATCCTGGGCGTCACTCATTGCCACATCTCTGTCGTCGTCCTCAAGGCGGGAAGGCCGAAGGCCAGCACCTCCTCTTCCAGGCCTACGGTTCCCCTTGCCACACTTCCACCGGGAAGGACCCTGGCCTTTCTTTCTTCTTCGAGGGAAACTGACGTGATCATCGTGCTCGCTGTAGGACTTGCCCCCGTCCGCCATGGCACAGAGAGAAGCGGGTCGGGCTCAGGCGCAGGCCGAAACGCCACCAGACGTCCGAACGCCCAGGTACCCCAGGTCGAGTTGTTACAGAAACAGGGGAGTCCAAAGCTGCCCGGAGTTTGCGGCTGGGTGATGGGGAGAAATAAGCGGCTTTCAGAATGCCTCCACACGCCTGAGGCCGGTGGCTGGTGTCTTTGCTTATGCAAACTTGCTTGGATGCTTCCAAGGCCTCAGGTGGATGGGAGGGGTCTTGAACCAGGGCACGGTATGGAAAGCACACAGAGCCTACGTGGGGTTCTGCCAATGGTCAGAACTATTGGCAACACCCACTGCGTCAGAGGACGCACTCAGGGATATGTAGGCAGCTGCGAACACTGTAGGGCGGGGGGTGGGGATGGGGGCACGCTCTGGGGCTGTCTCCCTCGCTGGTGAGTGTTCGCAGAGGTGCTCTGGAGAAGGAGAGGAGATCCACGCGGCTCACAGAAAGAAGAACGGTTTGCAAGGAGGCTGAGAATCCAGGTGGCCCTACATTGAGAGCTGGAGGGCACCACAGCACAGAAAGGACCTCCCCAATCAGATGGAGTGACTGGCGGCTGCTGGTAAAGATGAACGGTGCCTAAGAAGGAGGGAAACGGTGTTTCCGACCCCTCCCCCCGCAAAACTGGCTAGGTTTGGTAGACGGAAGGCAAGGATATGTGTACCTGTTAAATAAACAATTTTCTTTTCACTCAACTGTAATACTCAGAGTTATAATTTTGGCGGCGGGCAATCGGACCCCTAACTAAAGGGCCCGTGGGTTTGTTTTCAATTGGAGCAGCCCAGGGGCTCTGTAACAGAAGTCTCGCTTCCTCTTGGCCAAATGCAAGAGTCTTTCCTCTTCTTCTCTGGACCATTCTGTTATTTTTTTTTTTCCTTAGGTTTTGACTGGTCATCAAGAATTTGTGTAGAACTATCTTTATTTGAAAAATATATAAACCCAAAGTTTCCAACTTCTTGTACATGTTGAAGATTTTCAACAAAGATCTCTTGAATACAAAATATGGTCCAAGTGACTCAAAATTAATTCTATGATACAGTATTCTAAAGTTGTATTATTTTGAAAGTCTCGAGATTTTTTTAATGGCAAAAATATACCAACTTGAAATTTTGTATTTTGCTAATGTACAAAGAGAATATAACGGTCCCCTTTGTACGGTTTCTAAACGCCACTGACGATTTCCGTAAGATGTTGTCCTTCACAGACCAGTCTGAGCTTCTGTAAAAGCCCAACCTGCCTTCCTTTCTATCAACCGAATTCCTCAGTCTCTTCAGAAGTCCTGTCGGATGTTTTCTTTGTTGGCCTCTCCGTGCTGCTGCTTCATTTGAAAGACTTCATTTTCTAACTGCACAACAGTCCTTTCAATCTCATAATTCTTACTGACCAGGGACACCCAATTTGACTCCGTTTCCCTTAACTTAGATCCAGCTGTGAGTTGCATGTTCTTCCGCTGCCAGTTTAAATCTTGAATATGTTTCCTTAACTTCTGGAGCTCTTTCTGTGCCCGTTCAATCATATGAACTCGATTTTCATTGTACGCTTTCCAGGCGTTGCACCCGTGCTGCGACATTAGCTCCAGATTCTCGATTCGAACCGCTTGGTGCTCTAACTGGTCCATAGAATTGTTTATACACTCTTGCCAGGCAGTGATGTCATTTTTCTGACCTGAAGAAGGAGCTGGAGTTCATATCGTTTCATGCTGAGCAATTCAATTGGTTGTCCGGCAGCCAGTCTTTCAAACTCATTTCTCATTATGTCAGTCTCAAAAGCGGAATAATCCGGCGCTGTCAGGGAGCTCAGGTAGTTCTTAGTGGGTCGGTACCTGCGAGTTTCCTCCTCCACCAGCGCCGCAGCCACTTCTCGCACACCAGGCGCCTCGTAACCTTGGTCAAAATACGGCAGTGCATCCACCACCACCTCTCCAGCCACCAGGCCCGTACCCACCATGCTCCAGGCCGCCTGCGTCTCGCCCCATTCTGTTTTCTTAACGCTTGGATCCAGCCGCTCACACCATCTGGCTTTGCACTGCTTTGCCGATTCCCTAGGCAGCAATGAAGCAATCCTAGGCCGCTGATTTTCCCCATAATTCACAACCGCTGCTTTCAGAATTTCATCCTCGGTATTCCTCCACATGACCCCCTTAGTCACAATTCGAGGCACTTTTGGCGGCGGGGTGTCTCGGCAAGTGGCCGAGAGGAGCTTCAGAAAAATAGCAACGGCGCTCCGCCTGCAGGACCGAGAGCCGCCACTTCCTGCGGGCACGACGTTCTGCTATAGCAGCTTTCTTCTAAGCTCACCTTCTCTCGGTAGCTAAGCCTGCGCACCTGGGAGTGGTGTGTGTCACCTTGTGGCTTCTCGGGTTTGATTGACATCAAGCTTGAGGCTTACCCCGTCCACGCTCACCCCACCCACGCTTTTAAGATCCCAGCTGCTCCCGGGAGAGTCTCATTTGCACTGAAGTGAGATCACAAGTTAAGGAGGCTTCATGACTTCATTACCTTGGAGTCAAGTTCTCTTCATCCTACTCAAGCATCCTTGGGCCCCTCTCAAGTGATTCTTTTCAGTACTCCTCCATCCTCCCCTTCTCTACCCATCTCCTGCCTCCAGGCCCTCGGTGCGTAGGGTGTATGTAGGCGCACAGGTGCGGTATCTTGGCGCAGCCTCCGCTTGTACTCCATCCAGGGCTTCAGCAGGTTGCTGGGTGTTCAGCCAGCTCATTGCTGCTATCTGCTGGGTGTTCCTGGTGAGCACCCGCATCTTCCGTGTCCACCTCCCGGTGATGGGCACCTGACTCTCCTCCAACTGTGCCCCCTAAAAGAGGGCTTACAGCTGCTTATGCTGCCCCTCAGAATGTGAGATGTAAGAAGAGAGGGGGTGGTGGGTGTAGACAAGCCAGCCCTCAGCTCAAACCCTGAAGGACACGTAGGGCCGAGAGGGCCCCAGAATGGCTTGCCAGGGCTTGGGCTGATAGAGAAGGCCGCCTCCCACACCAGGGCTGCAGGCGGCCGGGGTATGCCGTGCCCGGTGGCAATGGGGGCACGGGCCCCTCTGCAGGTTCTCTCATACTCTGCCTCCTCAAAAGGAAGGAGGTCTCAGCCCTGGCTGCTGTGGCTCAGTGGATTGAGCATCAGCCTGCGAACCAAGTGTCGCTGGTTTGATTCCCAGGCAGGGTACATGACTAGGTTGCACGTCAGTTCCCCAGTTGTGGTGGGCTCGTGATAGGCAACCACACAGTGATGTTTCTTTCCCTCTCTTTCTCCTTTCCCCTCTCTAAAAAGAAATAAATTAAATAAATAAATCAATAAACTGTTTTAAAAAAATTCAGAGCCAAGACTCAAATTTAAAAGCAGAAGAAGAAGAAGCAGCTCTTTAAGGAGTTCCAGTCCTTCTTTTACAAAAGAGGAAGCCGAGGCCAAGATGGTGGCTACTGTCTGGAGAAACCTGGTCATTTCTTTAATGAAAATAAGCTAAGAAGAAGCTGAGTTGGGTGACCTAAAGAGATGGCTTTCATCAGAGCTCCGTGGGGATTAGAGGAACGTTGACTCCTTTGGGCTGAGTTGCGTCTTGTCTAAGGGCCCCCTAGAGCTCTCTGATGCAGCAGGGATGTGACTATTGTAACTGTAGATCTCTGGCAACCCAGTTCCAATGCCCTAGGGGCTCAATACATCCATCTCCTCACTGTGGGAGAATGCAGCCCACTGACCTTGAATGTGTTTTGCTCACAAGAGAGTTCCTTCCTTACTCCTCGTCTGTGTGTACAGGTAGGCCACCTGTAACCTCCCAAGCTATGACAAGTGTTCCTACAATGCGAAGTTATACATCACATGCCTTTGACCCTGTGGCTCGTGAGATTCACCTTTGTACTGTGGGCATCCCATTGAGCCATGCTGTAATTCGGGCTCCCTGGGAAGAAGTCTGAGATGAGGTCTCAGGGCAGGCAGGTAGTGTGTCAGGGAGGTCATCCTGGGAGGCAGCGGGTAGCAGAAGGAAGGAAATAGAAACAAGGACATATCGAGGCGGCTTCTGTGAGACACTGGGACCACCTGTGAGAGGTGTACGCATGCTTTGTAGAACTGGCCACCCAAGGGGTGGGGACCAGTGGGAAGCCTCTTTAGGCACCAGTTTTGTTTTTTGGTTTTCGTTTTTCTTTTCATTTGTTCGTTGGTTCTCCATTAAGTGAGGCTCGAATCTGGGCTTGAAGTCAGCTACACTTGGGAGCGGCACCTGTGCATCTGTGGTGAAAGCTAAATCTCTGGGCAGAAAGCAAAGCTGTACTGAAGCCCGCAGAGGTTGCGGTCAGAGGTACAGCGTCGGTATTATGTACCCGAGAGGGACTTCATTGCTAGTATGTGCTGAGATGCAAAAAACAAGACAAAACCCTGCACATTTGCATTTATTATACTTATATAACAATATACATGATTTTCTTATTTTCAGTTACAATCTAGAAATTAAATATGAAAACAAAGAATGGTTTTCTTTTTTTCAAACAACACACATGAATATTTCTTTCAAAAGCAAAACACAAAATGTCTTTAGCGTTAGTTAGAACCTCCAACAGCTGGCTTTGCAAAACATCTTAGCAGTCATAGCAAACAATCTTGCAGCGCTGAAGGCATAAACACTTCAGGACGCTTGCAAAAAATGTTTTGATAAGCGACTTGTTTTGGATGCACAACACCTCACATCTTTTTTTCTCGTCAAGGGAGCCGTATCTATATCGTCATTAGCATTTCCTCCAGTTTTTGTTTGAAATTGAAGTTTCGGGTGTAAAGGCTTATGCACACCCGTAGAGATGCCAACACCTTTTTATTTGTTCTGACACTGACTGCATTGATATTTCTAAGAAACCTTCTGCGCCTTGTTTTCGCATTGCCATTTAGCAGGTGAATAGCCTGAGCACCTTTCGTGCAGTATTCAGAAGTGTGTAGAATATAACTGTCGGCCATCTCCTGGTGTTCCTGGCCACGTTATATGTACCTATCATTCGACCAACCGTGTCAGCTCCTGACTTTGGTCGTGATGTTCTATGGTGTCAGGATTCTGCGAATCTGAATGTTTGGCGTGACTGAATTACATACTGACCTCACTTCCTCTTTATTTTATTTAGTTATTTATTTATTCGTCTGTTTGTTTGTTTGTTTGTTTGTTTTTGCTTTTATTTTATTTTATTTCTTTTTACAATATCACTCTTTTATCTGAAAAAGTCGGGGTCAGTGGGGACTGGGGCGGGGGGTTCTGGGGTTAAGTATGCAAAGCACCTCAGTCCTTCGGGTAGTTTCGTGTCAGTTCTACAAAGTCACCTCTGGCTTCCCGGCGCCAGTGAGCCAGCAACCCTCCTTCCTGGGTCTCAGTCACAGGGTGGCCTCGGGCAGGGCAGAGAGAGGAGACGACAACCTCGACAAGGCGACATCAGTATCCAAGGACTACTTGCAGGGGGGCTTTTTCCGGGACTAGGGATCACTTCATGAACGCCACCTCTGGAATTTCACCCTTGGCCTTGAGATGAGTAAAGGCCTGCGCGGATCTGGTGTAGTCCCAGTTGTTGTCCTGAAGGCACTTGTGGGACCATTCGAGGTTCATGCCGGACTGTGTGGAGAAGACCTGCAGCACTTCTTGCTGCTGCGGGGAGAGGGCGGGCGCTGGGCTGGAGGAGGGCGCGGGCGCAGGCATGGCGAAAGCTCTCGGGATCTCATCGGAGCTGGCGTTCCGCACAAACAGCTCGTCGTTTACAATGCACAGCCCTGAATTGCTGGCTGGAACAGCGACGAACGTCCGCGTGAAGGCTCGCAAAGAGTCCCGAGGCTTTCCATCCACTTCCTTGAAGACCCCGTTGACAGAAAAACACAGCAATGTGTGGGTTTGGGCGCTTATGTCTACCACAAAGGAACTGACGTCGTGCTGAGTTCTGGGCAACTCGTTGAGGAAGGCAACGACGCTGAGCCGTGTGTGCTTCAGCAGGCGAAACCGCAGGGCGGGGTCTTTCAGTTTCTTCACGTTCCTGCTATCCTTGAAGTACTCGGCCAGGCTGCTTCGGGAAGGGTTCCGGGGGGTGAAAGGGATGCTCAGGGAGCAGCAGGCTCCATCGTGGTAGGCGTCCAGGAGCCGCTGCCGGTTTCCAGAGTCATAAATGGCATAGTACTGCTGCAAGAAGTGCAGGACCAGATTCTTCAGCGTCTCTGTTCCAAGATAGCTTCCCTTGCAGGGCGGTAACGCCGTGGGGGCTTCAAGGTCAAAGGTGATTGGTGGGGGCAACTCATGGCCATCCAGGCGTAATACTTTGGGAAAGCGTTCACGAATGGCGCTGACGTAGGCGGACTGATCGCGGAAGGCGTCGCTCAGGGGGTTTCCTACGAGCCACACTTCCTCTAGCTTCAGCCCTTTTACCTTGTCCAGTTCCCGCTCAGATCTCAACTCATTTCCGGAGAGGCTTAGGACCTTCAGGTTGGGTGCTTTCTGCACAATGCTGGACATGTCATCCAGCCTATAGAGCTTGTTATTACTCAAGTTCAAGGACAAGAGCTCAGGGAGGTTTTCCCCAATGATTTGCAGGGTGGCTGCCATCCAGATTCTACGACTGAGGACAACATCGATGTTCTGGGCCACCAGGTCTGGGTCTGAACGGAGGCCCTGGAGGTCAAGCGCTTTTTGGGAGCCATCGTACCGTTTGCTCATGATCAGCTTCAGCTGCTCCACCTGCTCTGGCTTCAGTTCATTGTGTACAGGAAGTGGCGGAGGAGAGGAGTTGACGATGATAGAGAGCCTTCGGTTCTCCTGATCCAAAATCTTAGCGTTGACAGCCTCCAATGCAGAGGCGGTAGCGGCATCCTCAACAAAGAACTGGGCCCGTGTGTTTTCGTAGCGAAAGTCAATGGGGGTGAAAGGGACACTGCACTTGCTCCGAATCCTACTCAGGAGCCATGACTTGTCATATTTCCTGCCGTAAGGAATCGTAATCTTAAACCAGCTCTTCGAGGTCCCGTCCTGGCCGGTGCCGGCCCCTGCTCTCTGTGGAGGAACTCTGTGTCTCCGCACAGTAACGTGAATGCGGTCTCGATCATGCCAGCTATCGCCCCGGCGGTCGGGTCGCACCACATAGGGATCGTATCGTACGCGAGGAACATCCTGGGCATCACTCATTGCCACATCTCTGTCGTCGTCCTCAAGGCGGGAAGGCCGAAGGCCAGCACCTCCTCTTCCAGGCCTACGGTTCCCCTCGCCACACTTCCACCGGGAAGGACCCTGGCCTTTCTTTCTTCTTCGAGGGAAACTGACGCGATCATCGTGCTCGCTGTAGGACTTGCCCCCGTCCGCCATGGCACAGAGAGAAGCGGGTCGGGCTCAGGCGCAGGCCGAAACGCCACCAGACGTCCGAACGCCCAGGTACCCCAGGTCGAGTTGTTACAGAAACAGGGGAGTCCAAAACTGCCCGGAGTTTGCGGCTGGGTGATGGGGAGAAATAAGCGGCTTTCAGAATGCCTCCACACGCCTGAGGCCGGTGGCTGGTGTCTTTGCTTATGCAAACTTGCTTGGATGCTTCCAAGGCCTCAGGTGGATGGGAGGGGTCTTGAACCAGGGCACGGTATGGAAAGCACACAGAGCCTACGTGGGGTTCTGCCAATGGTCAGAACTATTGGCAACACCCACTGCGTCAGAGGACGCACTCAGGGATATGTAGGCAGCTGCGAACACTGTAGGGCGGGGGGTGGGGATGGGGGCACGCTCTGGGGCTGTCTCCCTCGCTGGTGAGTGTTCGCAGAGGTGCTCTGGAGAAGGAGAGGAGATCCACGCGGCTCACAGAAAGAAGAACGTTTTGCAAGGAGGCTGAGAATCCAGGTGGCCCTACATTGAGAGCTGGAGGGCACCACAGCACAGAAAGGACCTCCCCAATCAGATGGAGTGACTGGCGGCTGCTGGTAAAGATGAACGGTGCCTAAGAAGGAGGGAAACGGTGTTTCCGACCCCTCCCCCCGCAAAACTGGCTAGGTTTGGTAGACGGAAGGCAAGGATATGTGTACCTGTTAAATAAACAATTTTCTTTTCACTCAACTGTAATACTCAGAGTTATAATTTTGGCGGCGGGCAATCGGACCCCTAACTAAAGGGCCCGTGGGTTTGTTTTCAATTGGAGCAGCCCAGGGGCTCTGTAACAGAAGTCTCGCTTCCTCTTGGCCAAATGCAAGAGTCTTTCCTCTTCTTCTCTGGACCATTCTGTTATTTTTTTTTTCCTTAAGTTTTGACTGGTCATCAAGAATTTGTGTAGAACTATCTTTATTTGAAAAATATATAAACCCAAAGTTTCCAACTTCTTGTACATGTTGAAGATTTTCAACAAAGATCTCTTGAATACAAAATATGGTCCAAGTGACTCAAAATTAATTCTATGATACAGTATTCTAAAGTTGTATTATTTTGAAAGTCTCGAGATTTTTTTAATGGCAAAAATATACCAACTTGAAATTTTGTATTTTGCTAATGTACAAAGAGAATATAACGGTCCCCTTTGTACGGTTTCTAAACGCCACTGACGATTTCCGTAAGATGTTGTCCTTCACAGACCAGTCTGAGCTTCTGTAAAAGCCCAACCTGCCTTCCTTTCTATCAACCGAATTCCTCAGTCTCTTCAGAAGTCCTGTCGGATGTTTTCTTTGTTGGCCTCTCCGTGCTGCTGCTTCATTTGAAAGACTTCATTTTCTAACTGCACAATAGTCCTTTCAATCTCATAATTCTTACTGACCAGGGACACCCAATTTGACTCCGTTTCCCTTAACTTAGATCCAGCTGTGAGTTGCATGTTCTTCCGCTGCCAGTTTAAATCTTGAATATGTTTCCTTAACTTCTGGAGCTCTTTCTGTGCCCGTTCAATCATATGAACTCGATTTTCATTGTACGCTTTCCAGGCGTTGCACCCGTGCTGCGACATTAGCTCCAGATTCTCGATTCGAACCGCTTGGTGCTCTAACTGGTCCATAGAATTGTTTACACACTCTTGCCAGGCAGTGATGTCATTTTTCTGACCTGAAGAAGGAGCTGGAGTTCATATCGTTTCATGCTGAGCAATTCAATTGGTTGTCCGGCAGCCAGTCTTTCAAACTCATTTCTCATTATGTCGGTCTCAAAAGCGGAATAATCCGGCGCTGTCAGGGAGCTCAGGTAGTTCTTAGTGGGTCGGTACCTGCGAGTTTCCTCCTCCACCAGCGCCGCAGCCGCTTCTCGCACACCAGGCGCCTCGTAACCTTGGTCAAAATACGGCAGCGCATCCACCACCACCTCTCCAGCCACCAGGCCCGTACCCGCCATGCTCCAGGCCGCCTGCGTCTCGCCCCATTCTGTTTTCTTAACGCTTGGATCCAGCCGCTCACACCACCTGGCTTTGCACTGCTTTGCCGATTTCCTAGGCAGCAATGAAGCAACCCTAGACCACTGATTTTTCCCATATTTCATAACAGCTGCTTTCAGAATTTCATCCTCGGTATTCCTCCACATGCCCCCCTTCATCACAATTCGAGGCATTTTGGCGGCGCGGTGTCTCGGCAAGTGGCCGAGAGGAGCTTCAGAAAAATAGCAACGGCGCTCCGCCTGCAGGACCGAGAGCCGCCACTTCCTGCGGGCACGACGTTCTGCTATAGCAGCTTTCTTCTAAGCTCACCTTCTCTCGGTAGCTAAGCCTGGGCACCTGGGAGTGGTGTGTGTCACCTTGTGGCTTCTCGGGTTTGATTGACATCAAGCTTGAGGCTTACCCCGCCCACGCTCACCCCACCCACGCTTTTAAGATCCCAGCTGCTCCCGGGAGAGTCTCATTTGCACTGAAGTGAGATCACAAGTTAAGGAGGCTTCATGACTTCATTACCTTGGAGTCAAGTTCTCTTCATCCTACTCAAGCATCCTTGGGCCCCTCTCAAGTGATTCTTTTCAGTACTCCTCCATCCTCCCCTTCTCTACCCATCTCCTGCCTCCAGGCCCTCGGTGCGTAGGGTGTATGTAGGCGCACAGGTGCGGTATCTTGGCGCAGCCTCCGCTTGTACTCCATCCAGGGCTTCAGCAGGTTGCTGGGTGTTCAGCCAGCTCATTGCTGCTATCTGCTGGGTGTTCCTGGTGAGCACCCGCATCTTCCGTGTCCACCTCCCGGTGATGGGCACCTGACTCTCCTCCAACTGTGCCCCCTAAAAGAGGGCTTACAGCTGCTTATGCTGCCCCTCAGAATGTGAGATGTAAGAAGAGAGGGGGTGGTGGGTGTAGACAAGCCAGCCCTCAGCTCAAACCCTGAAGGACACGTAGGGCCGAGAGGGCCCCAGAATGGCTTGCCAGGGCTTGGGCTGATAGAGAAGGCCGCCTCCCACACCAGGGCTGCAGGCGGCCGGGGTATGCCGTGCCCGGTGGCAATGGGGGCACGGGCCCCTCTGCAGGTTCTCTCATACTCTGCCTCCTCAAAAGGAAGGAGGTCTCAGCCCTGGCTGCTGTGGCTCAGTGGATTGAGCATCAGCCTGCGAACCAAGTGTCGCTGGTTTGATTCCCAGGCAGGGTACATGACTAGGTTGCACGTCAGTTCCCCAGTTGTGGTGGGCTCGTGATAGGCAACCACACAGTGATGTTTCTTTCCCTCTCTTTCTCCTTTCCCCTCTCTAAAAAGAAATAAATTAAATAAATAAATCAATAAACTGTTTTAAAAAAATTCAGAGCCAAGACTCAAATTTAAAAGCAGAAGAAGAAGAAGCAGCTCTTTAAGGAGTTTCAGTCCTTCTTTTACAAAAGAGGAAGCCGAGGCCAAGATGGTGGCTACTGTCTGGAGAAACCTGGTCATTTCTTTAATGAAAATAAGCTAAGAAGAAGCTGAGTTGGGTGACCTAAAGAGATGGCTTTCATCAGAGCTCCGTGGGGATTAGAGGAACGTTGACTCCTTTGGGCTGAGTTGCGTCTTGTCTAAGGGCCCCCTAGAGCTCTCTGATGCAGCAGGGATGTGACTATTGTAACTGTAGATCTCTGGCAACCCAGTTCCAATGCCCTAGGGGCTCAATACATCCATCTCCTCACTGTGGGAGAATGCAGCCCACTGACCTTGAATGTGTTTTGCTCACAAGAGAGTTCCTTCCTTACTCCTCGTCTGTGTGTACAGGTAGGCCACCTGTAACCTCCCAAGCTATGACAAGTGTTCCTACAATGCGAAGTTATACATCACATGCCTTTGACCCTGTGGCTCGTGAGATTCACCTTTGTACTGTGGGCATCCCATTGAGCCATGCTGTAATTCGGGCTCCCTGGGAAGAAGTCTGAGATGAGGTCTCAGGGCAGGCAGGTAGTGTGTCAGGGAGGTCATCCTGGGAGGCAGCGGGTAGCAGAAGGAAGGAAATAGAAACAAGGACATATCGAGGCGGCTTCTGTGAGACACTGGGACCACCTGTGAGAGGTGTACGCATGCTTTGTAGAACTGGCCACCCAAGGGGTGGGGACCAGTGGGAAGCCTCTTTAGGCACCAGTTTTGTTTTTTGGTTTTCGTTTTTCTTTTCATTTGTTCGTTGGTTCTCCATTAAGTGAGGCTCGAATCTGGGCTTGAAGTCAGCTACACTTGGGAGCGGCACCTGTGCATCTGTGGTGAAAGCTAAATCTCTGGGCAGAAAGCAAAGCTGTACTGAAGCCCGCAGAGGTTGCGGTCAGAGGTACAGCGTCGGTATTATGTACCCGAGAGGGACTTCATTGCTAGTATGTGCTGAGATGCAAAAAACAAGACAAAACCCTGCACATTTGCATTTATTATACTTATATAACAATATACATGATTTTCTTATTTTCAGTTACAATCTAGAAATTAAATATGAAAACAAAGAATGGTTTTCTTTTTTTCAAACAACACACATGAATATTTCTTTCAAAAGCAAAACACAAAATGTCTTTAGCGTTAGTTAGAACCTCCAACAGCTGGCTTTGCAAAACATCTTAGCAGTCATAGCAAACAATCTTGCAGCGCTGAAGGCATAAACACTTCAGGACGCTTGCAAAAAATGTTTTGATAAGCGACTTGTTTTGGATGCACAACACCTCACATCTTTTTTTCTCGTCAAGGGAGCCGTATCTATATCGTCATTAGCATTTCCTCCAGTTTTTGTTTGAAATTGAAGTTTCGGGTGTAAAGGCTTATGCACACCCGTAGAGATGCCAACACCTTTTTATTTGTTCTGACACTGACTGCATTGATATTTCTAAGAAACCTTCTGCGCCTTGTTTTCGCATTGCCATTTAGCAGGTGAATAGCCTGAGCACCTTTCGTGCAGTATTCAGAAGTGTGTAGAATATAACTGTCGGCCATCTCCTGGTGTTCCTGGCCACGTTATATGTACCTATCATTCGACCAACCGTGTCAGCTCCTGACTTTGGTCGTGATGTTCTATGGTGTCAGGATTCTGCGAATCTGAATGTTTGGCGTGACTGAATTACATACTGACCTCACTTCCTCTTTATTTTATTTAGTTATTTATTTATTCGTCTGTTTGTTTGTTTGTTTGTTTGTTTTTGCTTTTATTTTATTTTATTTCTTTTTACAATATCACTCTTTTATCTGAAAAAGTCGGGGTCAGTGGGGACTGGGGCGGGGGGTTCTGGGGTTAAGTATGCAAAGCACCTCAGTCCTTCGGGTAGTTTCGTGTCAGTTCTACAAAGTCACCTCTGGCTTCCCGGCGCCAGTGAGCCAGCAACCCTCCTTCCTGGGTCTCAGTCACAGGGTGGCCTCGGGCAGGGCAGAGAGAGGAGACGACAACCTCGACAAGGCGACATCAGTATCCAAGGACTACTTGCAGGGGGGCTTTTTCCGGGACTAGGGATCACTTCATGAACGCCACCTCTGGAATTTCACCCTTGGCCTTGAGATGAGTAAAGGCCTGCGCGGATCTGGTGTAGTCCCAGTTGTTGTCCTGAAGGCACTTGTGGGACCATTCGAGGTTCATGCCGGACTGTGTGGAGAAGACCTGCAGCACTTCTTGCTGCTGCGGGGAGAGGGCGGGCGCTGGGCTGGAGGAGGGCGCGGGCGCAGGCATGGCGAAAGCTCTCGGGATCTCATCGGAGCTGGCGTTCCGCACAAACAGCTCGTCGTTTACAATGCACAGCCCTGAATTGCTGGCTGGAACAGCGACGAACGTCCGCGTGAAGGCTCGCAAAGAGTCCCGAGGCTTTCCATCCACTTCCTTGAAGACCCCGTTGACAGAAAAACACAGCAATGTGTGGGTTTGGGCGCTTATGTCTACCACAAAGGAACTGACGTCGTGCTGAGTTCTGGGCAACTCGTTGAGGAAGGCAACGACGCTGAGCCGTGTGTGCTTCAGCAGGCGAAACCGCAGGGCCGGGTCTTTCAGTTTCTTCACGTTCCTGCTATCCTTGAAGTACTCGGCCAGGCTGCTTCGGGAAGGGTTCCGGGGGGTGAAAGGGATGCTCAGGGAGCAGCAGGCTCCATCGTGGTAGGCGTCCAGGAGCCGCTGCCGGTTTCCAGAGTCATAAATGGCATAGTACTGCTGCAAGAAGTGCAGGACCAGATTCTTCAGCGTCTCTGTTCCAAGATAGCTTCCCTTGCAGGGCGGTAACGCCGTGGGGGCTTCAAGGTCAAAGGTGATTGGTGGGGGCAACTCATGGCCATCCAGGCGTAATACTTTGGGAAAGCGTTCACGAATGGCGCTGACGTAGGCGGACTGATCGCGGAAGGCGTCGCTCAGGGGGTTTCCTACGAGCCACACTTCCTCTAGCTTCAGCCCTTTTACCTTGTCCAGTTCCCGCTCAGATCTCAACTCATTTCCGGAGAGGCTTAGGACCTTCAGGTTGGGTGCTTTCTGCACAATGCTGGACATGTCATCCAGCCTATAGAGCTTGTTATTACTCAAGTTCAAGGACAAGAGCTCAGGGAGGTTTTCCCCAATGATTTGCAGGGTGGCTGCCATCCAGATTCTACGACTGAGGACAACATCGATGTTCTGGGCCACCAGGTCTGGGTCTGAACGGAGGCCCTGGAGGTCAAGCGCTTTTTGGGAGCCATCGTACCGTTTGCTCATGATCAGCTTCAGCTGCTCCACCTGCTCTGGCTTCAGTTCATTCTGTACAGGAAGTGGCGGAGGAGAGGAGTTGACGATGATAGAGAGCCTTCGGTTCTCCTGATCCAAAATCTTAGCGTTGACAGCCTCCAATGCAGAGGCGGTAGCGGCATCCTCAACAAAGAACTGGGCCCGTGTGTTTTCGTAGCGAAAGTCAATGGGGGTGAAAGGGACACTGCACTTGCTCCGAATCCTACTCAGGAGCCATGACTTGTCATATTTCCTGCCGTAAGGAATCGTAATCTTAAACCAGCTCTTCGAGGTCCCGTCCTGGCCGGTGCCGGCCCCTGCTCTCTGTGGAGGAACTCTGTGTCTCCGCACAGTAACGTGAATGCGGTCTCGATCGTGCCAGCTATCGCCCCGGCGGTCGGGTCGCACCACATAGGGATCGTATCGTACGCGAGGAACATCCTGGGCGTCACTCATTGCCACATCTCTGTCGTCGTCCTCAAGGCGGGAAGGCCGAAGGCCAGCACCTCCTCTTCCAGGCCTACGGTTCCCCTCGCCACACTTCCACCGGGAAGGACCCTGGCCTTTCTTTCTTCTTCGAGGGAAACTGACGCGATCATCGTGCTCGCTGTAGGACTTGCCCCCGTCCGCCATGGCACAGAGAGAAGCGGGTCGGGCTCAGGCGCAGGCCGAAACGCCACCAGACGTCCGAACGCCCAGGTACCCCAGGTCGAGTTGTTACAGAAACAGGGGAGTCCAAAACTGCCCGGAGTTTGCGGCTGGGTGATGGGGAGAAATAAGCGGCTTTCAGAATGCCTCCACACGCCTGAGGCCGGTGGCTGGTGTCTTTGCTTATGCAAACTTGCTTGGATGCTTCCAAGGCCTCAGGTGGATGGGAGGGGTCTTGAACCAGGGCACGGTATGGAAAGCACACAGAGCCTACGTGGGGTTCTGCCAATGGTCAGAACTATTGGCAACACCCACTGCGTCAGAGGACGCACTCAGGGATATGTAGGCAGCTGCGAACACTGTAGGGCGGGGGGTGGGGATGGGGGCACGCTCTGGGGCTGTCTCCCTCGCTGGTGAGTGTTCGCAGAGGTGCTCTGGAGAAGGAGAGGAGATCCACGCGGCTCACAGAAAGAAGAACGTTTTGCAAGGAGGCTGAGAATCCAGGTGGCCCTACATTGAGAGCTGGAGGGCACCACAGCACAGAAAGGACCTCCCCAATCAGATGGAGTGACTGGCGGCTGCTGGTAAAGATGAACGGTGCCTAAGAAGGAGGGAAACGGTGTTTCCGACCCCTCCCCCCGCAAAACTGGCTAGGTTTGGTAGACGGAAGGCAAGGATATGTGTACCTGTTAAATAAACAATTTTCTTTTCACTCAACTGTAATACTCAGAGTTATAATTTTGGCGGCGGGCAATCGGACCCCTAACTAAAGGGCCCGTGGGTTTGTTTTCAATTGGAGCAGCCCAGGGGCTCTGTAACAGAAGTCTCGCTTCCTCTTGGCCAAATGCAAGAGTCTTTCCTCTTCTTCTCTGGACCATTCTGTTATTTTTTTTTTCCTTAAGTTTTGACTGGTCATCAAGAATTTGTGTAGAACTATCTTTATTTGAAAAATATATAAACCCAAAGTTTCCAACTTCTTGTACATGTTGAAGATTTTCAACAAAGATCTCTTGAATACAAAATATGGTCCAAGTGACTCAAAATTAATTCTATGATACAGTATTCTAAAGTTGTATTATTTTGAAAGTCTCGAGATTTTTTTAATGGCAAAAATATACCAACTTGAAATTTTGTATTTTGCTAATGTACAAAGAGAATATAACGGTCCCCTTTGTACGGTTTCTAAACGCCACTGACGATTTCCGTAAGATGTTGTCCTTCACAGACCAGTCTGAGCTTCTGTAAAAGCCCAACCTGCCTTCCTTTCTATCAACCGAATTCCTCAGTCTCTTCAGAAGTCCTGTCGGATGTTTTCTTTGTTGGCCTCTCCGTGCTGCTGCTTCATTTGAAAGACTTCGTTTTCTAACTGCACAATAGTCCTTTCAATCTCATAATTCTTACTGACCAGGGACACCCAATTTGACTCCGTTTCCCTTAACTTAGATCCAGCTGTGAGTTGCATGTTCTTCCGCTGCCAGTTTAAATCTTGAATATGTTTCCTTAACTTCTGGAGCTCTTTCTGTGCCCGTTCAATCATATGAACTCGATTTTCATTGTACGCTTTCCAGGCGTTGCACCCGTGCTGCGACATTAGCTCCAGATTCTCGATTCGAACCGCTTGGTGCTCTAACTGGTCCATAGAATTGTTTACACACTCTTGCCAGGCAGTGATGTCATTTTTCTGACCTGAAGAAGGAGCTGGAGTTCATATCGTTTCATGCTGAGCAATTCAATTGGTTGTCCGGCAGCCAGTCTTTCAAACTCATTTCTCATTATGTCGGTCTCAAAAGCGGAATAATCCGGCGCTGTCAGGGAGCTCAGGTAGTTCTTAGTGGGTCGGTACCTGCGAGTTTCCTCCTCCACCAGCGCCGCAGCCGCTTCTCGCACACCAGGCGCCTCGTAACCTTGGTCAAAATACGGCAGCGCATCCACCACCACCTCTCCAGCCACCAGGCCCGTACCCGCCATGCTCCAGGCCGCCTGCGTCTCGCCCCATTCTGTTTTCTTAACGCTTGGATCCAGCCGCTCACACCACCTGGCTTTGCACTGCTTTGCCGATTTCCTAGGCAGCAATGAAGCAACCCTAGACCACTGATTTTTCCCATATTTCATAACAGCTGCTTTCAGAATTTCATCCTCGGTATTCCTCCACATGCCCCCCTTAATCACAATTCGAGGCATTTTGGCGGCGCGGTGTCTCGGCAAGTGGCCGAGAGGAGCTTCAGAAAAATAGCAACGGCGCTCCGCCTGCAGGACCGAGAGCCGCCACTTCCTGCGGGCACGACGTTCTGCTATAGCAGCTTTCTTCTAAGCTCACCTTCTCTCGGTAGCTAAGCCTGGGCACCTGGGAGTGGTGTGTGTCACCTTGTGGCTTCTCGGGTTTGATTGACATCAAGCTTGAGGCTTACCCCGCCCACGCTCACCCCACCCACGCTTTTAAGATCCCAGCTGCTCCCGGGAGAGTCTCATTTGCACTGAAGTGAGATCACAAGTTAAGGAGGCTTCATGACTTCATTACCTTGGAGTCAAGTTCTCTTCATCCTACTCAAGCATCCTTGGGCCCCTCTCAAGTGATTCTTTTCAGTACTCCTCCATCCTCCCCTTCTCTACCCATCTCCTGCCTCCAGGCCCTCGGTGCGTAGGGTGTATGTAGGCGCACAGGTGCGGTATCTTGGCGCAGCCTCCGCTTGTACTCCATCCAGGGCTTCAGCAGGTTGCTGGGTGTTCAGCCAGCTCATTGCTGCTATCTGCTGGGTGTTCCTGGTGAGCACCCGCATCTTCCGTGTCCACCTCCCGGTGATGGGCACCTGACTCTCCTCCAACTGTGCCCCCTAAAAGAGGGCTTACAGCTGCTTATGCTGCCCCTCAGAATGTGAGATGTAAGAAGAGAGGGGGTGGTGGGTGTAGACAAGCCAGCCCTCAGCTCAAACCCTGAAGGACACGTAGGGCCGAGAGGGCCCCAGAATGGCTTGCCAGGGCTTGGGCTGATAGAGAAGGCCGCCTCCCACACCAGGGCTGCAGGCGGCCGGGGTATGCCGTGCCCGGTGGCAATGGGGGCACGGGCCCCTCTGCAGGTTCTCTCATACTCTGCCTCCTCAAAAGGAAGGAGGTCTCAGCCCTGGCTGCTGTGGCTCAGTGGATTGAGCATCAGCCTGCGAACCAAGTGTCGCTGGTTTGATTCCCAGGCAGGGTACATGACTAGGTTGCACGTCAGTTCCCCAGTTGTGGTGGGCTCGTGATAGGCAACCACACAGTGATGTTTCTTTCCCTCTCTTTCTCCTTTCCCCTCTCTAAAAAGAAATAAATTAAATAAATAAATCAATAAACTGTTTTAAAAAAATTCAGAGCCAAGACTCAAATTTAAAAGCAGAAGAAGAAGAAGCAGCTCTTTAAGGAGTTTCAGTCCTTCTTTTACAAAAGAGGAAGCCGAGGCCAAGATGGTGGCTACTGTCTGGAGAAACCTGGTCATTTCTTTAATGAAAATAAGCTAAGAAGAAGCTGAGTTGGGTGACCTAAAGAGATGGCTTTCATCAGAGCTCCGTGGGGATTAGAGGAACGTTGACTCCTTTGGGCTGAGTTGCGTCTTGTCTAAGGGCCCCCTAGAGCTCTCTGATGCAGCAGGGATGTGACTATTGTAACTGTAGATCTCTGGCAACCCAGTTCCAATGCCCTAGGGGCTCAATACATCCATCTCCTCACTGTGGGAGAATGCAGCCCACTGACCTTGAATGTGTTTTGCTCACAAGAGAGTTCCTTCCTTACTCCTCGTCTGTGTGTACAGGTAGGCCACCTGTAACCTCCCAAGCTATGACAAGTGTTCCTACAATGCGAAGTTATACATCACATGCCTTTGACCCTGTGGCTCGTGAGATTCACCTTTGTACTGTGGGCATCCCATTGAGCCATGCTGTAATTCGGGCTCCCTGGGAAGAAGTCTGAGATGAGGTCTCAGGGCAGGCAGGTAGTGTGTCAGGGAGGTCATCCTGGGAGGCAGCGGGTAGCAGAAGGAAGGAAATAGAAACAAGGACATATCGAGGCGGCTTCTGTGAGACACTGGGACCACCTGTGAGAGGTGTACGCATGCTTTGTAGAACTGGCCACCCAAGGGGTGGGGACCAGTGGGAAGCCTCTTTAGGCACCAGTTTTGTTTTTTGGTTTTCGTTTTTCTTTTCATTTGTTCGTTGGTTCTCCATTAAGTGAGGCTCGAATCTGGGCTTGAAGTCAGCTACACTTGGGAGCGGCACCTGTGCATCTGTGGTGAAAGCTAAATCTCTGGGCAGAAAGCAAAGCTGTACTGAAGCCCGCAGAGGTTGCGGTCAGAGGTACAGCGTCGGTATTATGTACCCGAGAGGGACTTCATTGCTAGTATGTGCTGAGATGCAAAAAACAAGACAAAACCCTGCACATTTGCATTTATTATACTTATATAACAATATACATGATTTTCTTATTTTCAGTTACAATCTAGAAATTAAATATGAAAACAAAGAATGGTTTTCTTTTTTTCAAACAACACACATGAATATTTCTTTCAAAAGCAAAACACAAAATGTCTTTAGCGTTAGTTAGAACCTCCAACAGCTGGCTTTGCAAAACATCTTAGCAGTCATAGCAAACAATCTTGCAGCGCTGAAGGCATAAACACTTCAGGACGCTTGCAAAAAATGTTTTGATAAGCGACTTGTTTTGGATGCACAACACCTCACATCTTTTTTTCTCGTCAAGGGAGCCGTATCTATATCGTCATTAGCATTTCCTCCAGTTTTTGTTTGAAATTGAAGTTTCGGGTGTAAAGGCTTATGCACACCCGTAGAGATGCCAACACCTTTTTATTTGTTCTGACACTGACTGCATTGATATTTCTAAGAAACCTTCTGCGCCTTGTTTTCGCATTGCCATTTAGCAGGTGAATAGCCTGAGCACCTTTCGTGCAGTATTCAGAAGTGTGTAGAATATAACTGTCGGCCATCTCCTGGTGTTCCTGGCCACGTTATATGTACCTATCATTCGACCAACCGTGTCAGCTCCTGACTTTGGTCGTGATGTTCTATGGTGTCAGGATTCTGCGAATCTGAATGTTTGGCGTGACTGAATTACATACTGACCTCACTTCCTCTTTATTTTATTTAGTTATTTATTTATTCGTCTGTTTGTTTGTTTGTTTGTTTGTTTTTGCTTTTATTTTATTTTATTTCTTTTTACAATATCACTCTTTTATCTGAAAAAGTCGGGGTCAGTGGGGACTGGGGCGGGGGGTTCTGGGGTTAAGTATGCAAAGCACCTCAGTCCTTCGGGTAGTTTCGTGTCAGTTCTACAAAGTCACCTCTGGCTTCCCGGCGCCAGTGAGCCAGCAACCCTCCTTCCTGGGTCTCAGTCACAGGGTGGCCTCGGGCAGGGCAGAGAGAGGAGACGACAACCTCGACAAGGCGACATCAGTATCCAAGGACTACTTGCAGGGGGGCTTTTTCCGGGACTAGGGATCACTTCATGAACGCCACCTCTGGAATTTCACCCTTGGCCTTGAGATGAGTAAAGGCCTGCGCGGATCTGGTGTAGTCCCAGTTGTTGTCCTGAAGGCACTTGTGGGACCATTCGAGGTTCATGCCGGACTGTGTGGAGAAGACCTGCAGCACTTCTTGCTGCTGCGGGGAGAGGGCGGGCGCTGGGCTGGAGGAGGGCGCGGGCGCAGGCATGGCGAAAGCTCTCGGGATCTCATCGGAGCTGGCGTTCCGCACAAACAGCTCGTCGTTTACAATGCACAGCCCTGAATTGCTGGCTGGAACAGCGACGAACGTCCGCGTGAAGGCTCGCAAAGAGTCCCGAGGCTTTCCATCCACTTCCTTGAAGACCCCGTTGACAGAAAAACACAGCAATGTGTGGGTTTGGGCGCTTATGTCTACCACAAAGGAACTGACGTCGTGCTGAGTTCTGGGCAACTCGTTGAGGAAGGCAACGACGCTGAGCCGTGTGTGCTTCAGCAGGCGAAACCGCAGGGCCGGGTCTTTCAGTTTCTTCACGTTCCTGCTATCCTTGAAGTACTCGGCCAGGCTGCTTCGGGAAGGGTTCCGGGGGGTGAAAGGGATGCTCAGGGAGCAGCAGGCTCCATCGTGGTAGGCGTCCAGGAGCCGCTGCCGGTTTCCAGAGTCATAAATGGCATAGTACTGCTGCAAGAAGTGCAGGACCAGATTCTTCAGCGTCTCTGTTCCAAGATAGCTTCCCTTGCAGGGCGGTAACGCCGTGGGGGCTTCAAGGTCAAAGGCGATTGGTGGGGGCAACTCATGGCCATCCAGGCGCAATACTTTGGGAAAGCGTTCACGAATGGCGCTGACGTAGGCGGACTGATCGCGGAAGGCGTCGCTCAGGGGGTTTCCTACGAGCCACACTTCCTCTAGCTTCAGCCCTTTTACCTTGTCCAGTTCCCGCTCAGATCTCAACTCATTTCCGGAGAGGCTTAGGACCTTCAGGTTGGGTGCTTTCTGCACAATGCTGGACATGTCATCCAGCCTATAGAGCTTGTTATTACTCAAGTTCAAGGACAAGAGCTCAGGGAGGTTTTCCCCAATGATTTGCAGGGTGGCTGCCATCCAGCTTCTACGACTGAGGACAACATCGATGTTCTGGGCCACCAGGTCTGGGTCTGAACGGAGGCCCTGGAGGTCAAGCGCTTTTTGGGAGCCATCGTACCGTTTGCTCATGATCAGCTTCAGCTGCTCCACCTGCTCTGGCTTCAGTTCATTCTGTACAGGAAGTGGCGGAGGAGAGGAGTTGACGATGATAGAGAGCCTTCGGTTCTCCTGATCCAAAATCTTAGCCTTGACAGCCTCCAATGCAGAGGCGGTAGCGGCATCCTCAACAAAGAACTGGGCCCGTGTGTTTTCGTAGCGAAAGTCAATGGGGGTGAAAGGGACACTGCACTTGCTCCGAATCCTACTCAGGAGCCATGACTTGTCATATTTCCTGCCGTAAGGAATCGTAATCTTAAACCAGCTCTTCGAGGTCCCGTCCTGGCCGGTGCCGGCCCCTGCTCTCTGTGGAGGAACTCTGTGTCTCCGCACAGTAACGTGAATGCGGTCTCGATCGTGCCAGCTATCGCCCCGGCGGTCGGGTCGCACCACATAGGGATCGTATCGTACGCGAGGAACATCCTGGGCGTCACTCATTGCCACATCTCTGTCGTCGTCCTCAAGGCGGGAAGGCCGAAGGCCAGCACCTCCTCTTCCAGGCCTACGGTTCCCCTCGCCACACTTCCACCGGGAAGGACCCTGGCCTTTCTTTCTTCTTCGAGGGAAACTGACGCGATCATCGTGCTCGCTGTAGGACTTGCCCCCGTCCGCCATGGCACAGAGAGAAGCGGGTCGGGCTCAGGCGCAGGCCGAAACGCCACCAGACGTCCGAACGCCCAGGTACCCCAGGTCGAGTTGTTACAGAAACAGGGGAGTCCAAAACTGCCCGGAGTTTGCGGCTGGGTGATGGGGAGAAATAAGCGGCTTTCAGAATGCCTCCACACGCCTGAGGCCGGTGGCTGGTGTCTTTGCTTATGCAAACTTGCTTGGATGCTTCCAAGGCCTCAGGTGGATGGGAGGGGTCTTGAACCAGGGCACGGTATGGAAAGCACACAGAGCCTACGTGGGGTTCTGCCAATGGTCAGAACTATTGGCAACACCCACTGCGTCAGAGGACGCACTCAGGGATATGTAGGCAGCTGCGAACACTGTAGGGCGGGGGGTGGGGATGGGGGCACGCTCTGGGGCTGTCTCCCTCGCTGGTGAGTGTTCGCAGAGGTGCTCTGGAGAAGGAGAGGAGATCCACGCGGCTCACAGAAAGAAGAACGGTTTGCAAGGAGGCTGAGAATCCAGGTGGCCCTACATTGAGAGCTGGAGGGCACCACAGCACAGAAAGGACCTCCCCAATCAGATGGAGTGACTGGCGGCTGCTGGTAAAGATGAACGGTGCCTAAGAAGGAGGGAAACGGTGTTTCCGACCCCTCCCCCCGCAAAACTGGCTAGGTTTGGTAGACGGAAGGCAAGGATATGTGTACCTGTTAAATAAACAATTTTCTTTTCACTCAACTGTAATACTCAGAGTTATAATTTTGGCGGCGGGCAATCGGACCCCTAACTAAAGGGCCCGTGGGTTTGTTTTCAATTGGAGCAGCCCAGGGGCTCTGTAACAGAAGTCTCGCTTCCTCTTGGCCAAATGCAAGAGTCTTTCCTCTTCTTCTCTGGACCATTCTGTTATTTTTTTTTTCCTTAAGTTTTGACTGGTCATCAAGAATTTGTGTAGAACTATCTTTATTTGAAAAATATATAAACCCAAAGTTTCCAACTTCTTGTACATGTTGAAGATTTTCAACAAAGATCTCTTGAATACAAAATATGGTCCAAGTGACTCAAAATTAATTCTATGATACAGTATTCTAAAGTTGTATTATTTTGAAAGTCTCGAGATTTTTTTAATGGCAAAAATATACCAACTTGAAATTTTGTATTTTGCTAATGTACAAAGAGAATATAACGGTCCCCTTTGTACGGTTTCTAAACGCCACTGACGATTTCCGTAAGATGTTGTCCTTCACAGACCAGTCTGAGCTTCTGTAAAAGCCCAACCTGCCTTCCTTTCTATCAACCGAATTCCTCAGTCTCTTCAGAAGTCCTGTCGGATGTTTTCTTTGTTGGCCTCTCCGTGCTGCTGCTTCATTTGAAAGACTTCGTTTTCTAACTGCACAATAGTCCTTTCAATCTCATAATTCTTACTGACCAGGGACACCCAATTTGACTCCGTTTCCCTTAACTTAGATCCAGCTGTGAGTTGCATGTTCTTCCGCTGCCAGTTTAAATCTTGAATATGTTTCCTTAACTTCTGGAGCTCTTTCTGTGCCCGTTCAATCATATGAACTCGATTTTCATTGTACGCTTTCCAGGCGTTGCACCCGTGCTGCGACATTAGCTCCAGATTCTCGATTCGAACCGCTTGGTGCTCTAACTGGTCCATAGAATTGTTTACACACTCTTGCCAGGCAGTGATGTCATTTTTCTGACCTGAAGAAGGAGCTGGAGTTCATATCGTTTCATGCTGAGCAATTCAATTGGTTGTCCGGCAGCCAGTCTTTCAAACTCATTTCTCATTATGTCGGTCTCAAAAGCGGAATAATCCGGCGCTGTCAGGGAGCTCAGGTAGTTCTTAGTGGGTCGGTACCTGCGAGTTTCCTCCTCCACCAGCGCCGCAGCCGCTTCTCGCACACCAGGCGCCTCGTAACCTTGGTCAAAATACGGCAGCGCATCCACCACCACCTCTCCAGCCACCAGGCCCGTACCCGCCATGCTCCAGGCCGCCTGCGTCTCGCCCCATTCTGTTTTCTTAACGCTTGGATCCAGCCGCTCACACCATCTGGCTTTGCACTGCTTTGCCGATTTCCTAGGCAGCAATGAAGCAACCCTAGACCACTGATTTTTCCCATATTTCATAACAGCTGCTTTCAGAATTTCATCCTCGGTATTCCTCCACATGCCCCCCTTAATCACAATTCGAGGCATTTTGGCGGCGCGGTGTCTCGGCAAGTGGCCGAGAGGAGCTTCAGAAAAATAGCAACGGCGCTCCGCCTGCAGGACCGAGAGCCGCCACTTCCTGCGGGCACGACGTTCTGCTATAGCAGCTTTCTTCTAAGCTCACCTTCTCTCGGTAGCTAAGCCTGGGCACCTGGGAGTGGTGTGTGTCACCTTGTGGCTTCTCGGGTTTGATTGACATCAAGCTTGAGGCTTACCCCGCCCACGCTCACCCCACCCACGCTTTTAAGATCCCAGCTGCTCCCGGGAGAGTCTCATTTGCACTGAAGTGAGATCACAAGTTAAGGAGGCTTCATGACTTCATTACCTTGGAGTCAAGTTCTCTTCATCCTACTCAAGCATCCTTGGGCCCCTCTCAAGTGATTCTTTTCAGTACTCCTCCATCCTCCCCTTCTCTACCCATCTCCTGCCTCCAGGCCCTCGGTGCGTAGGGTGTATGTAGGCGCACAGGTGCGGTATCTTGGCGCAGCCTCCGCTTGTACTCCATCCAGGGCTTCAGCAGGTTGCTGGGTGTTCAGCCAGCTCATTGCTGCTATCTGCTGGGTGTTCCTGGTGAGCACCCGCATCTTCCGTGTCCACCTCCCGGTGATGGGCACCTGACTCTCCTCCAACTGTGCCCCCTAAAAGAGGGCTTACAGCTGCTTATGCTGCCCCTCAGAATGTGAGATGTAAGAAGAGAGGGGGTGGTGGGTGTAGACAAGCCAGCCCTCAGCTCAAACCCTGAAGGACACGTAGGGCCGAGAGGGCCCCAGAATGGCTTGCCAGGGCTTGGGCTGATAGAGAAGGCCGCCTCCCACACCAGGGCTGCAGGCGGCCGGGGTATGCCGTGCCCGGTGGCAATGGGGGCACGGGCCCCTCTGCAGGTTCTCTCATACTCTGCCTCCTCAAAAGGAAGGAGGTCTCAGCCCTGGCTGCTGTGGCTCAGTGGATTGAGCATCAGCCTGCGAACCAAGTGTCGCTGGTTTGATTCCCAGGCAGGGTACATGACTAGGTTGCACGTCAGTTCCCCAGTTGTGGTGGGCTCGTGATAGGCAACCACACAGTGATGTTTCTTTCCCTCTCTTTCTCCTTTCCCCTCTCTAAAAAGAAATAAATTAAATAAATAAATCAATAAACTGTTTTAAAAAAATTCAGAGCCAAGACTCAAATTTAAAAGCAGAAGAAGAAGAAGCAGCTCTTTAAGGAGTTCCAGTCCTTCTTTTACAAAAGAGGAAGCCGAGGCCAAGATGGTGGCTACTGTCTGGAGAAACCTGGTCATTTCTTTAATGAAAATAAGCTAAGAAGAAGCTGAGTTGGGTGACCTAAAGAGATGGCTTTCATCAGAGCTCCGTGGGGATTAGAGGAACGTTGACTCCTTTGGGCTGAGTTGCGTCTTGTCTAAGGGCCCCCTAGAGCTCTCTGATGCAGCAGGGATGTGACTATTGTAACTGTAGATCTCTGGCAACCCAGTTCCAATGCCCTAGGGGCTCAATACATCCATCTCCTCACTGTGGGAGAATGCAGCCCACTGACCTTGAATGTGTTTTGCTCACAAGAGAGTTCCTTCCTTACTCCTCGTCTGTGTGTACAGGTAGGCCACCTGTAACCTCCCAAGCTATGACAAGTGTTCCTACAATGCGAAGTTATACATCACATGCCTTTGACCCTGTGGCTCGTGAGATTCACCTTTGTACTGTGGGCATCCCATTGAGCCATGCTGTAATTCGGGCTCCCTGGGAAGAAGTCTGAGATGAGGTCTCAGGGCAGGCAGGTAGTGTGTCAGGGAGGTCATCCTGGGAGGCAGCGGGTAGCAGAAGGAAGGAAATAGAAACAAGGACATATCGAGGCGGCTTCTGTGAGACACTGGGACCACCTGTGAGAGGTGTACGCATGCTTTGTAGAACTGGCCACCCAAGGGGTGGGGACCAGTGGGAAGCCTCTTTAGGCACCAGTTTTGTTTTTTGGTTTTCGTTTTTCTTTTCATTTGTTCGTTGGTTCTCCATTAAGTGAGGCTCGAATCTGGGCTTGAAGTCAGCTACACTTGGGAGCGGCACCTGTGCATCTGTGGTGAAAGCTAAATCTCTGGGCAGAAAGCAAAGCTGTACTGAAGCCCGCAGAGGTTGCGGTCAGAGGTACAGCGTCGGTATTATGTACCCGAGAGGGACTTCATTGCTAGTATGTGCTGAGATGCAAAAAACAAGACAAAACCCTGCACATTTGCATTTATTATACTTATATAACAATATACATGATTTTCTTATTTTCAGTTACAATCTAGAAATTAAATATGAAAACAAAGAATGGTTTTCTTTTTTTCAAACAACACACATGAATATTTCTTTCAAAAGCAAAACACAAAATGTCTTTAGCGTTAGTTAGAACCTCCAACAGCTGGCTTTGCAAAACATCTTAGCAGTCATAGCAAACAATCTTGCAGCGCTGAAGGCATAAACACTTCAGGACGCTTGCAAAAAATGTTTTGATAAGCGACTTGTTTTGGATGCACAACACCTCACATCTTTTTTTCTCGTCAAGGGAGCCGTATCTATATCGTCATTAGCATTTCCTCCAGTTTTTGTTTGAAATTGAAGTTTCGGGTGTAAAGGCTTATGCACACCCGTAGAGATGCCAACACCTTTTTATTTGTTCTGACACTGACTGCATTGATATTTCTAAGAAACCTTCTGCGCCTTGTTTTCGCATTGCCATTTAGCAGGTGAATAGCCTGAGCACCTTTCGTGCAGTATTCAGAAGTGTGTAGAATATAACTGTCGGCCATCTCCTGGTGTTCCTGGCCACGTTATATGTACCTATCATTCGACCAACCGTGTCAGCTCCTGACTTTGGTCGTGATGTTCTATGGTGTCAGGATTCTGCGAATCTGAATGTTTGGCGTGACTGAATTACATACTGACCTCACTTCCTCTTTATTTTATTTAGTTATTTATTTATTCGTCTGTTTGTTTGTTTGTTTGTTTGTTTTTGCTTTTATTTTATTTTATTTCTTTTTACAATATCACTCTTTTATCTGAAAAAGTCGGGGTCAGTGGGGACTGGGGCGGGGGGTTCTGGGGTTAAGTATGCAAAGCACCTCAGTCCTTCGGGTAGTTTCGTGTCAGTTCTACAAAGTCACCTCTGGCTTCCCGGCGCCAGTGAGCCAGCAACCCTCCTTCCTGGGTCTCAGTCACAGGGTGGCCTCGGGCAGGGCAGAGAGAGGAGACGACAACCTCGACAAGGCGACATCAGTATCCAAGGACTACTTGCAGGGGGGCTTTTTCCGGGACTAGGGATCACTTCATGAACGCCACCTCTGGAATTTCACCCTTGGCCTTGAGATGAGTAAAGGCCTGCGCGGATCTGGTGTAGTCCCAGTTGTTGTCCTGAAGGCACTTGTGGGACCATTCGAGGTTCATGCCGGACTGTGTGGAGAAGACCTGCAGCACTTCTTGCTGCTGCGGGGAGAGGGCGGGCGCTGGGCTGGAGGAGGGCGCGGGCGCAGGCATGGCGAAAGCTCTCGGGATCTCATCGGAGCTGGCGTTCCGCACAAACAGCTCGTCGTTTACAATGCACAGCCCTGAATTGCTGGCTGGAACAGCGACGAACGTCCGCGTGAAGGCTCGCAAAGAGTCCCGAGGCTTTCCATCCACTTCCTTGAAGACCCCGTTGACAGAAAAACACAGCAATGTGTGGGTTTGGGCGCTTATGTCTACCACAAAGGAACTGACGTCGTGCTGAGTTCTGGGCAACTCGTTGAGGAAGGCAACGACGCTGAGCCGTGTGTGCTTCAGCAGGCGAAACCGCAGGGCCGGGTCTTTCAGTTTCTTCACGTTCCTGCTATCCTTGAAGTACTCGGCCAGGCTGCTTCGGGAAGGGTTCCGGGGGGTGAAAGGGATGCTCAGGGAGCAGCAGGCTCCATCGTGGTAGGCGTCCAGGAGCCGCTGCCGGTTTCCAGAGTCATAAATGGCATAGTACTGCTGCAAGAAGTGCAGGACCAGATTCTTCAGCGTCTCTGTTCCAAGATAGCTTCCCTTGCAGGGCGGTAACGCCGTGGGGGCTTCAAGGTCAAAGGCGATTGGTGGGGGCAACTCATGGCCATCCAGGCGCAATACTTTGGGAAAGCGTTCACGAATGGCGCTGACGTAGGCGGACTGATCGCGGAAGGCGTCGCTCAGGGGGTTTCCTACGAGCCACACTTCCTCTAGCTTCAGCCCTTTTACCTTGTCCAGTTCCCGCTCAGATCTCAACTCATTTCCGGAGAGGCTTAGGACCTTCAGGTTGGGTGCTTTCTGCACAATGCTGGACATGTCATCCAGCCTATAGAGCTTGTTATTACTCAAGTTCAAGGACAAGAGCTCAGGGAGGTTTTCCCCAATGATTTGCAGGGTGGCTGCCATCCAGCTTCTACGACTGAGGACAACATCGATGTTCTGGGCCACCAGGTCTGGGTCTGAACGGAGGCCCTGGAGGTCAAGCGCTTTTTGGGAGCCATCGTACCGTTTGCTCATGATCAGCTTCAGCTGCTCCACCTGCTCTGGCTTCAGTTCATTCTGTACAGGAAGTGGCGGAGGAGAGGAGTTGACGATGATAGAGAGCCTTCGGTTCTCCTGATCCAAAATCTTAGCGTTGACAGCCTCCAATGCAGAGGCGGTAGCGGCATCCTCAACAAAGAACTGGGCCCGTGTGTTTTCGTAGCGAAAGTCAATGGGGGTGAAAGGGACACTGCACTTGCTCCGAATCCTACTCAGGAGCCATGACTTGTCATATTTCCTGCCGTAAGGAATCGTAATCTTAAACCAGCTCTTCGAGGTCCCGTCCTGGCCGGTGCCGGCCCCTGCTCTCTGTGGAGGAACTCTGTGTCTCCGCACAGTAACGTGAATGCGGTCTCGATCGTGCCAGCTATCGCCCCGGCGGTCGGGTCGCACCACATAGGGATCGTATCGTACGCGAGGAACATCCTGGGCGTCACTCATTGCCACATCTCTGTCGTCGTCCTCAAGGCGGGAAGGCCGAAGGCCAGCACCTCCTCTTCCAGGCCTACGGTTCCCCTCGCCACACTTCCACCGGGAAGGACCCTGGCCTTTCTTTCTTCTTCGAGGGAAACTGACGCGATCATCGTGCTCGCTGTAGGACTTGCCCCCGTCCGCCATGGCACAGAGAGAAGCGGGTCGGGCTCAGGCGCAGGCCGAAACGCCACCAGACGTCCGAACGCCCAGGTACCCCAGGTCGAGTTGTTACAGAAACAGGGGAGTCCAAAACTGCCCGGAGTTTGCGGCTGGGTGATGGGGAGAAATAAGCGGCTTTCAGAATGCCTCCACACGCCTGAGGCCGGTGGCTGGTGTCTTTGCTTATGCAAACTTGCTTGGATGCTTCCAAGGCCTCAGGTGGATGGGAGGGGTCTTGAACCAGGGCACGGTATGGAAAGCACACAGAGCCTACGTGGGGTTCTGCCAATGGTCAGAACTATTGGCAACACCCACTGCGTCAGAGGACGCACTCAGGGATATGTAGGCAGCTGCGAACACTGTAGGGCGGGGGGTGGGGATGGGGGCACGCTCTGGGGCTGTCTCCCTCGCTGGTGAGTGTTCGCAGAGGTGCTCTGGAGAAGGAGAGGAGATCCACGCGGCTCACAGAAAGAAGAACGGTTTGCAAGGAGGCTGAGAATACAGGTGGCCCTACATTGAGAGCTGGAGGGCACCACAGCACAGAAAGGACCTCCCCAATCAGATGGAGTGACTGGCGGCTGCTGGTAAAGATGAACGGTGCCTAAGAAGGAGGGAAACGGTGTTTCCGACCCCTCCCCCCGCAAAACTGGCTAGGTTTGGTAGACGGAAGGCAAGGATATGTGTACCTGTTAAATAAACAATTTTCTTTTCACTCAACTGTAATACTCAGAGTTATAATTTTGGCGGCGGGCAATCGGACCCCTAACTAAAGGGCCCGTGGGTTTGTTTTCAATTGGAGCAGCCCAGGGGCTCTGTAACAGAAGTCTCGCTTCCTCTTGGCCAAATGCAAGAGTCTTTCCTCTTCTTCTCTGGACCATTCTGTTATTTTTTTTTTCCTTAAGTTTTGACTGGTCATCAAGAATTTGTGTAGAACTATCTTTATTTGAAAAATATATAAACCCAAAGTTTCCAACTTCTTGTACATGTTGAAGATTTTCAACAAAGATCTCTTGAATACAAAATATGGTCCAAGTGACTCAAAATTAATTCTATGATACAGTATTCTAAAGTTGTATTATTTTGAAAGTCTCGAGATTTTTTTAATGGCAAAAATATACCAACTTGAAATTTTGTATTTTGCTAATGTACAAAGAGAATATAACGGTCCCCTTTGTACGGTTTCTAAACGCCACTGACGATTTCCGTAAGATGTTGTCCTTCACAGACCAGTCTGAGCTTCTGTAAAAGCCCAACCTGCCTTCCTTTCTATCAACCGAATTCCTCAGTCTCTTCAGAAGTCCTGTCGGATGTTTTCTTTGTTGGCCTCTCCGTGCTGCTGCTTCATTTGAAAGACTTCATTTTCTAACTGCACAATAGTCCTTTCAATCTCATAATTCTTACTGACCAGGGACACCCAATTTGACTCCGTTTCCCTTAACTTAGATCCAGCTGTGAGTTGCATGTTCTTCCGCTGCCAGTTTAAATCTTGAATATGTTTCCTTAACTTCTGGAGCTCTTTCTGTGCCCGTTCAATCATATGAACTCGATTTTCATTGTACGCTTTCCAGGCGTTGCACCCGTGCTGCGACATTAGCTCCAGATTCTCGATTCGAACCGCTTGGTGCTCTAACTGGTCCATAGAATTGTTTACACACTCTTGCCAGGCAGTGATGTCATTTTTCTGACCTGAAGAAGGAGCTGGAGTTCATATCGTTTCATGCTGAGCAATTCAATTGGTTGTCCGGCAGCCAGTCTTTCAAACTCATTTCTCATTATGTCGGTCTCAAAAGCGGAATAATCCGGCGCTGTCAGGGAGCTCAGGTAGTTCTTAGTGGGTCGGTACCTGCGAGTTTCCTCCTCCACCAGCGCCGCAGCCGCTTCTCGCACACCAGGCGCCTCGTAACCTTGGTCAAAATACGGCAGCGCATCCACCACCACCTCTCCAGCCACCAGGCCCGTACCCGCCATGCTCCAGGCCGCCTGCGTCTCGCCCCATTCTGTTTTCTTAACGCTTGGATCCAGCCGCTCACACCATCTGGCTTTGCACTGCTTTGCCGATTTCCTAGGCAGCAATGAAGCAACCCTAGACCACTGATTTTTCCCATATTTCATAACAGCTGCTTTCAGAATTTCATCCTCGGTATTCCTCCACATGCCCCCCTTAATCACAATTCGAGGAATTTTGGCGGCGCGGTGTCTCGGCAAGTGGCCGAGAGGAGCTTCAGAAAAATAGCAACGGCGCTCCGCCTGCAGGACCGAGAGCCGCCACTTCCTCCGGGCACGACGTTCTGCTATAGCAGCTTTCTTCTAAGCTCACCTTCTCTCGGTAGCTAAGCCTGGGCACCTGGGAGTGGTGTGTGTCACCTTGTGGCTTCTCGGGTTTGATTGACATCAAGCTTGAGGCTTACCCCGCCCACGCTCACCCCACCCACGCTTTTAAGATCCCAGCTGCTCCCGGGAGAGTCTCATTTGCACTGAAGTGAGATCACAAGTTAAGGAGGCTTCATGACTTCATTACCTTGGAGTCAAGTTCTCTTCATCCTACTCAAGCATCCTTGGGCCCCTCTCAAGTGATTCTTTTCAGTACTCCTCCATCCTCCCCTTCTCTACCCATCTCCTGCCTCCAGGCCCTCGGTGCGTAGGGTGTATGTAGGCGCACAGGTGCGGTATCTTGGCGCAGCCTCCGCTTGTACTCCATCCAGGGCTTCAGCAGGTTGCTGGGTGTTCAGCCAGCTCATTGCTGCTATCTGCTGGGTGTTCCTGGTGAGCACCCGCATCTTCCGTGTCCACCTCCCGGTGATGGGCACCTGACTCTCCTCCAACTGTGCCCCCTAAAAGAGGGCTTACAGCTGCTTATGCTGCCCCTCAGAATGTGAGATGTAAGAAGAGAGGGGGTGGTGGGTGTAGACAAGCCAGCCCTCAGCTCAAACCCTGAAGGACACGTAGGGCCGAGAGGGCCCCAGAATGGCTTGCCAGGGCTTGGGCTGATAGAGAAGGCCGCCTCCCACACCAGGGCTGCAGGCGGCCGGGGTATGCCGTGCCCGGTGGCAATGGGGGCACGGGCCCCTCTGCAGGTTCTCTCATACTCTGCCTCCTCAAAAGGAAGGAGGTCTCAGCCCTGGCTGCTGTGGCTCAGTGGATTGAGCATCAGCCTGCGAACCAAGTGTCGCTGGTTTGATTCCCAGGCAGGGTACATGACTAGGTTGCACGTCAGTTCCCCAGTTGTGGTGGGCTCGTGATAGGCAACCACACAGTGATGTTTCTTTCCCTCTCTTTCTCCTTTCCCCTCTCTAAAAAGAAATAAATTAAATAAATAAATCAATAAACTCTTTTAAAAAAATTCAGAGCCAAGACTCAAATTTAAAAGCAGAAGAAGAAGAAGCAGCTCTTTAAGGAGTTTCAGTCCTTCTTTTACAAAAGAGGAAGCCGAGGCCAAGATGGTGGCTACTGTCTGGAGAAACCTGGTCATTTCTTTAATGAAAATAAGCTAAGAAGAAGCTGAGTTGGGTGACCTAAAGAGATGGCTTTCATCAGAGCTCCGTGGGGATTAGAGGAACGTTGACTCCTTTGGGCTGAGTTGCGTCTTGTCTAAGGGCCCCCTAGAGCTCTCTGATGCAGCAGGGATGTGACTATTGTAACTGTAGATCTCTGGCAACCCAGTTCCAATGCCCTAGGGGCTCAATACATCCATCTCCTCACTGTGGGAGAATGCAGCCCACTGACCTTGAATGTGTTTTGCTCACAAGAGAGTTCCTTCCTTACTCCTCGTCTGTGTGTACAGGTAGGCCACCTGTAACCTCCCAAGCTATGACAAGTGTTCCTACAATGCGAAGTTATACATCACATGCCTTTGACCCTGTGGCTCGTGAGATTCACCTTTGTACTGTGGGCATCCCATTGAGCCATGCTGTAATTCGGGCTCCCTGGGAAGAAGTCTGAGATGAGGTCTCAGGGCAGGCAGGTAGTGTGTCAGGGAGGTCATCCTGGGAGGCAGCGGGTAGCAGAAGGAAGGAAATAGAAACAAGGACATATCGAGGCGGCTTCTGTGAGACACTGGGACCACCTGTGAGAGGTGTACGCATGCTTTGTAGAACTGGCCACCCAAGGGGTGGGGACCAGTGGGAAGCCTCTTTAGGCACTAGTTTTGTTTTTTGGTTTTCGTTTTTCTTTTCATTTGTTCGTTGGTTCTCCATTAAGTGAGGCTCGAATCTGGGCTTGAAGTCAGCTACACTTGGGAGCGGCACCTGTGCATCTGTGGTGAAAGCTAAATCTCTGGGCAGAAAGCAAAGCTGTACTGAAGCCCGCAGAGGTTGCGGTCAGAGGTACAGCGTCGGTATTATGTACCCGAGAGGGACTTCATTGCTAGTATGTGCTGAGATGCAAAAAACAAGACAAAACCCTGCACATTTGCATTTATTATACTTATATAACAATATACATGATTTTCTTATTTTCAGTTACAATCTAGAAATTAAATATGAAAACAAAGAATGGTTTTCTTTTTTTCAAACAACACACATGAATATTTCTTTCAAAAGCAAAACACAAAATGTCTTTAGCGTTAGTTAGAACCTCCAACAGCTGACTTTGCAAAACATCTTAGCAGTCATAGCAAACAATCTTGCAGCGCTGAAGGCATAAACACTTCAGGACGCTTGCAAAAAATGTTTTGATAAGCGACTTGTTTTGGATGCACAACACCTCACATCTTTTTTTCTCGTCAAGGGAGCCGTATCTATATCGTCATTAGCATTTCCTCCAGTTTTTGTTTGAAATTGAAGTTTCGGGTGTAAAGGCTTATGCACACCCGTAGAGATGCCAACACCTTTTTATTTGTTCTGACACTGACTGCATTGATATTTCTAAGAAACCTTCTGCGCCTTGTTTTCGCATTGCCATTTAGCAGGTGAATAGCCTGAGCACCTTTCGTGCAGTATTCAGAAGTGTGTAGAATATAACTGTCGGCCATCTCCTGGTGTTCCTGGCCACGTTATATGTACCTATCATTCGACCAACCGTGTCAGCTCCTGACTTTGGTCGTGATGTTCTATGGTGTCAGGATTCTGCGAATCTGAATGTTTGGCGTGACTGAATTACATACTGACCTCACTTCCTCTTTATTTTATTTAGTTATTTATTTATTCGTCTGTTTGTTTGTTTGTTTGTTTGTTTTTGCTTTTATTTTATTTTATTTCTTTTTACAATATCACTCTTTTATCTGAAAAAGTCGGGGTCAGTGGGGACTGGGGCGGGGGGTTCTGGGGTTAAGTATGCAAAGCACCTCAGTCCTTCGGGTAGTTTCGTGTCAGTTCTACAAAGTCACCTCTGGCTTCCCGGCGCCAGTGAGCCAGCAACCCTCCTTCCTGGGTCTCAGTCACAGGGTGGCCTCGGGCAGGGCAGAGAGAGGAGACGACAACCTCGACAAGGCGACATCAGTATCCAAGGACTACTTGCAGGGGGGCTTTTTCCGGGACTAGGGATCACTTCATGAACGCCACCTCTGGAATTTCACCCTTGGCCTTGAGATGAGTAAAGGCCTGCGCGGATCTGGTGTAGTCCCAGTTGTTGTCCTGAAGGCACTTGTGGGACCATTCGAGGTTCATGCCGGACTGTGTGGAGAAGACCTGCAGCACTTCTTGCTGCTGCGGGGAGAGGGCGGGCGCTGGGCTGGAGGAGGGCGCGGGCGCAGGCATGGCGAAAGCTCTCGGGATCTCATCGGAGCTGGCGTTCCGCACAAACAGCTCGTCGTTTACAATGCACAGCCCTGAATTGCTGGCTGGAACAGCGACGAACGTCCGCGTGAAGGCTCGCAAAGAGTCCCGAGGCTTTCCATCCACTTCCTTGAAGACCCCGTTGACAGAAAAACACAGCAATGTGTGGGTTTGGGCGCTTATGTCTACCACAAAGGAACTGACGTCGTGCTGAGTTCTGGGCAACTCGTTGAGGAAGGCAACGACGCTGAGCCGTGTGTGCTTCAGCAGGCGAAACCGCAGGGCCGGGTCTTTCAGTTTCTTCACGTTCCTGCTATCCTTGAAGTACTCGGCCAGGCTGCTTCGGGAAGGGTTCCGGGGGGTGAAAAGGATGCTCAGGGAGCAGCAGGCTCCATCGTGGTAGGCGTCCAGGAGCCGCTGCCGGTTTCCAGAGTCATAAATGGCATAGTACTGCTGCAAGAAGTGCAGGACCAGATTCTTCAGCGTCTCTGTTCCAAGATAGCTTCCCTTGCAGGGCGGTAACGCCGTGGGGGCTTCAAGGTCAAAGGCGATTGGTGGGGGCAACTCATGGCCATCCAGGCGTAATACTTTGGGAAAGCGTTCACGAATGGCGCTGACGTAGGCGGGCTGATCGCGGAAGGCGTCGCTCAGGGGGTTTCCTACGAGCCACACTTCCTCTAGCTTCAGCCCTTTTACCTTGTCCAGTTCCCGCTCAGATCTCAACTCATTTCCGGAGAGGCTTAGGACCTTCAGGTTGGGTGCTTTCTGCACAATGCTGGACATGTCATCCAGCCTATAGAGCTTGTTATTACTCAAGTTCAAGGACAAGAGCTCAGGGAGGTTTTCCCCAATGATTTGCAGGGTGGCTGCCATCCAGATTCTACGACTGAGGACAACATCGATGTTCTGGGCCACCAGGTCTGGGTCTGAACGGAGGCCCTGGAGGTCAAGCGCTTTTTGGGAGCCATCGTACCGTTTGCTCATGATCAGCTTCAGCTGCTCCACCTGCTCTGGCTTCAGTTCATTGTGTACAGGAAGTGGTGGAGGAGAGGAGTTGACGATGATAGAGAGCCTTCGGTTCTCCTGATCCAAAATCTTAGCGTTGACAGCCTCCAATGCAGAGGCGGTAGCGGCATCCTCAACAAAGAACTGGGCCCGTGTGTTTTCGTAGCGAAAGTCAATGGGGGTGAAAGGGACACTGCACTTGCTCCGAATCCTACTCAGGAGCCATGACTTGTCATATTTCCTGCCGTAAGGAATCGTAATCTTAAACCAGCTCTTCGAGGTCCCGTCCTGGCCGGTGCCGGCCCCTGCTCTCTGTGGAGGAACTCTGTGTCTCCGCACAGTAACGTGAATGCGGTCTCGATCATGCCAGCTATCGCCCCGGCGGTCGGGTCGCACCACATAGGGATCGTATCGTACGCGAGGAACATCCTGGGCGTCACTCATTGCCACATCTCTGTCGTCGTCCTCAAGGCGGGAAGGCTGAAGGCCAGCACCTCCTCTTCCAGGCCTACGGTTCCCCTCGCCACACTTCCACCGGGAAGGACCCTGGCCTTTCTTTCTTCTTCGAGGGAAACTGACGCGATCATCGTGCTCGCTGTAGGACTTGCCCCCGTCCGCCATGGCACAGAGAGAAGCGGGTCGGGCTCAGGCGCAGGCCAAAACGCCACCAGACGTCCGAACGCCCAGGTACCCCAGGTCGAGTTGTTACAGAAACAGGGGAGTCCAAAGCTGCCCGGAGTTTGCGGCTGGGTGATGGGGAGAAATAAGCGGCTTTCAGAATGCCTCCACACGCCTGAGGCCGGTGGCTGGTGTCTTTGCTTATGCAAACTTGCTTGGATGCTTCCAAGGCCTCAGGTGGATGGGAGGGGTCTTGAACCAGGGCACGGTATGGAAAGCACACAGAGCCTACGTGGGGTTCTGCCAATGGTCAGAACTATTGGCAACACCCACTGCGTCAGAGGACGCACTCAGGGATATGTAGGCAGCTGCGAACACTGTAGGGCGGGGGGTGGGGATGGGGGCACGCTCTGGGGCTGTCTCCCTCGCTGGTGAGTGTTCGCAGAGGTGCTCTGGAGAAGGAGAGGAGATCCACGCGGCTCACAGAAAGAAGAACGGTTTGCAAGGAGGCTGAGAATCCAGGTGGCCCTACATTGAGAGCTGGAGGGCACCACAGCACAGAAAGGACCTCCCCAATCAGATGGAGTGACTGGCGGCTGCTGGTAAAGATGAACGGTGCCTAAGAAGGAGGGAAACGGTGTTTCCGACCCCTCCCCCCGCAAAACTGGCTAGGTTTGGTAGACGGAAGGCAAGGATATGTGTACCTGTTAAATAAACAATTTTCTTTTCACTCAACTGTAATACTCAGAGTTATAATTTTGGCGGCGGGCAATCGGACCCCTAACTAAAGGGCCCGTGGGTTTGTTTTCAATTGGAGCAGCCCAGGGGCTCTGTAACAGAAGTCTCGCTTCCTCTTGGCCAAATGCAAGAGTCTTTCCTCTTCTTCTCTGGACCATTCTGTTATTTTTTTTTTCCTTAAGTTTTGACTGGTCATCAAGAATTTGTGTAGAACTATCTTTATTTGAAAAATATATAAACCCAAAGTTTCCAACTTCTTGTACATGTTGAAGATTTTCAACAAAGATCTCTTGAATACAAAATATGGTCCAAGTGACTCAAAATTAATTCTATGATACAGTATTCTAAAGTTGTATTATTTTGAAAGTCTCGAGATTTTTTTAATGGCAAAAATATACCAACTTGAAATTTTGTATTTTGCTAATGTACAAAGAGAATATAACGGTCCCCTTTGTACGGTTTCTAAACGCCACTGACGATTTCCGTAAGATGTTGTCCTTCACAGACCAGTCTGAGCTTCTGTAAAAGCCCAACCTGCCTTCCTTTCTATCAACCGAATTCCTCAGTCTCTTCAGAAGTCCTGTCGGATGTTTTCTTTGTTGGCCTCTCCGTGCTGCTGCTTCATTTGAAAGACTTCATTTTCTAACTGCACAATAGTCCTTTCAATCTCATAATTCTTACTGACCAGGGACACCCAATTTGACTCCGTTTCCCTTAACTTAGATCCAGCTGTGAGTTGCATGTTCTTCCGCTGCCAGTTTAAATCTTGAATATGTTTCCTTAACTTCTGGAGCTCTTTCTGTGCCCGTTCAATCATATGAACTCGATTTTCATTGTACGCTTTCCAGGCGTTGCACCCGTGCTGCGACATTAGCTCCAGATTCTCGATTCGAACCGCTTGGTGCTCTAACTGGTCCATAGAATTGTTTACACACTCTTGCCAGGCAGTGATGTCATTTTTCTGACCTGAAGAAGGAGCTGGAGTTCATATCGTTTCATGCTGAGCAATTCAATTGGTTGTCCGGCAGCCAGTCTTTCAAACTCATTTCTCATTATGTCGGTCTCAAAAGCGGAATAATCCGGCGCTGTCAGGGAGCTCAGGTAGTTCTTAGTGGGTCGGTACCTGCGAGTTTCCTCCTCCACCAGCGCCGCAGCCGCTTCTCGCACACCAGGCGCCTCGTAACCTTGGTCAAAATACGGCAGCGCATCCACCACCACCTCTCCAGCCACCAGGCCCGTACCCGCCATGCTCCAGGCCGCCTGCGTCTCGCCCCATTCTGTTTTCTTAACGCTTGGATCCAGCCGCTCACACCATCTGGCTTTGCACTGCTTTGCCGATTTCCTAGGCAGCAATGAAGCAACCCTAGACCACTGATTTTTCCCATATTTCATAACAGCTGCTTTCAGAATTTCATCCTCGGTATTCCTCCACATGCCCCCCTTCATCACAATTCGAGGCATTTTGGCGGCGCGGTGTCTCGGCAAGTGGCCGAGAGGAGCTTCAGAAAAATAGCAACGGCGCTCCGCCTGCAGGACCGAGAGCCGCCACTTCCTGCGGGCACGACGTTCTGCTATAGCAGCTTTCTTCTAAGCTCACCTTCTCTCGGTAGCTAAGCCTGGGCACCTGGGAGTGGTGTGTGTCACCTTGTGGCTTCTCGGGTTTGATTGACATCAAGCTTGAGGCTTACCCCGCCCACGCTCACCCCACCCACGCTTTTAAGATCCCAGCTGCTCCCGGGAGAGTCTCATTTGCACTGAAGTGAGATCACAAGTTAAGGAGGCTTCATGACTTCATTACCTTGGAGTCAAGTTCTCTTCATCCTACTCAAGCATCCTTGGGCCCCTCTCAAGTGATTCTTTTCAGTACTCCTCCATCCTCCCCTTCTCTACCCATCTCCTGCCTCCAGGCCCTCGGTGCGTAGGGTGTATGTAGGCGCACAGGTGCGGTATCTTGGCGCAGCCTCCGCTTGTACTCCATCCAGGGCTTCAGCAGGTTGCTGGGTGTTCAGCCAGCTCATTGCTGCTATCTGCTGGGTGTTCCTGGTGAGCACCCGCATCTTCCGTGTCCACCTCCCGGTGATGGGCACCTGACTCTCCTCCAACTGTGCCCCCTAAAAGAGGGCTTACAGCTGCTTATGCTGCCCCTCAGAATGTGAGATGTAAGAAGAGAGGGGGTGGTGGGTGTAGACAAGCCAGCCCTCAGCTCAAACCCTGAAGGACACGTAGGGCCGAGAGGGCCCCAGAATGGCTTGCCAGGGCTTGGGCTGATAGAGAAGGCCGCCTCCCACACCAGGGCTGCAGGCGGCCGGGGTATGCCGTGCCCGGTGGCAATGGGGGCACGGGCCCCTCTGCAGGTTCTCTCATACTCTGCCTCCTCAAAAGGAAGGAGGTCTCAGCCCTGGCTGCTGTGGCTCAGTGGATTGAGCATCAGCCTGCGAACCAAGTGTCGCTGGTTTGATTCCCAGGCAGGGTACATGACTAGGTTGCACGTCAGTTCCCCAGTTGTGGTGGGCTCGTGATAGGCAACCACACAGTGATGTTTCTTTCCCTCTCTTTCTCCTTTCCCCTCTCTAAAAAGAAATAAATTAAATAAATAAATCAATAAACTCTTTTAAAAAAATTCAGAGCCAAGACTCAAATTTAAAAGCAGAAGAAGAAGAAGCAGCTCTTTAAGGAGTTTCAGTCCTTCTTTTACAAAAGAGGAAGCCGAGGCCAAGATGGTGGCTACTGTCTGGAGAAACCTGGTCATTTCTTTAATGAAAATAAGCTAAGAAGAAGCTGAGTTGGGTGACCTAAAGAGATGGCTTTCATCAGAGCTCCGTGGGGATTAGAGGAACGTTGACTCCTTTGGGCTGAGTTGCGTCTTGTCTAAGGGCCCCCTAGAGCTCTCTGATGCAGCAGGGATGTGACTATTGTAACTGTAGATCTCTGGCAACCCAGTTCCAATGCCCTAGGGGCTCAATACATCCATCTCCTCACTGTGGGAGAATGCAGCCCACTGACCTTGAATGTGTTTTGCTCACAAGAGAGTTCCTTCCTTACTCCTCGTCTGTGTGTACAGGTAGGCCACCTGTAACCTCCCAAGCTATGACAAGTGTTCCTACAATGCGAAGTTATACATCACATGCCTTTGACCCTGTGGCTCGTGAGATTCACCTTTGTACTGTGGGCATCCCATTGAGCCATGCTGTAATTCGGGCTCCCTGGGAAGAAGTCTGAGATGAGGTCTCAGGGCAGGCAGGTAGTGTGTCAGGGAGGTCATCCTGGGAGGCAGCGGGTAGCAGAAGGAAGGAAATAGAAACAAGGACATATCGAGGCGGCTTCTGTGAGACACTGGGACCACCTGTGAGAGGTGTACGCATGCTTTGTAGAACTGGCCACCCAAGGGGTGGGGACCAGTGGGAAGCCTCTTTAGGCACTAGTTTTGTTTTTTGGTTTTCGTTTTTCTTTTCATTTGTTCGTTGGTTCTCCATTAAGTGAGGCTCGAATCTGGGCTTGAAGTCAGCTACACTTGTGAGCGGCACCTGTGCATCTGTGGTGAAAGCTAAATCTCTGGGCAGAAAGCAAAGCTGTACTGAAGCCCGCAGAGGTTGCGGTCAGAGGTACAGCGTCGGTATTATGTACCCGAGAGGGACTTCATTGCTAGTATGTGCTGAGATGCAAAAAACAAGACAAAACCCTGCACATTTGCATTTATTATACTTATATAACAATATACATGATTTTCTTATTTTCAGTTACAATCTAGAAATTAAATATGAAAACAAAGAATGGTTTTCTTTTTTTCAAACAACACACATGAATATTTCTTTCAAAAGCAAAACACAAAATGTCTTTAGCGTTAGTTAGAACCTCCAACAGCTGACTTTGCAAAACATCTTAGCAGTCATAGCAAACAATCTTGCAGCGCTGAAGGCATAAACACTTCAGGACGCTTGCAAAAAATGTTTTGATAAGCGACTTGTTTTGGATGCACAACACCTCACATCTTTTTTTCTCGTCAAGGGAGCCGTATCTATATCGTCATTAGCATTTCCTCCAGTTTTTGTTTGAAATTGAAGTTTCGGGTGTAAAGGCTTATGCACACCCGTAGAGATGCCAACACCTTTTTATTTGTTCTGACACTGACTGCATTGATATTTCTAAGAAACCTTCTGCGCCTTGTTTTCGCATTGCCATTTAGCAGGTGAATAGCCTGAGCACCTTTCGTGCAGTATTCAGAAGTGTGTAGAATATAACTGTCGGCCATCTCCTGGTGTTCCTGGCCACGTTATATGTACCTATCATTCGACCAACCGTGTCAGCTCCTGACTTTGGTCGTGATGTTCTATGGTGTCAGGATTCTGCGAATCTGAATGTTTGGCGTGACTGAATTACATACTGACCTCACTTCCTCTTTATTTTATTTAGTTATTTATTTATTCGTCTGTTTGTTTGTTTGTTTGTTTGTTTTTGCTTTTATTTTATTTTATTTCTTTTTACAATATCACTCTTTTATCTGAAAAAGTCGGGGTCAGTGGGGACTGGGGCGGGGGGTTCTGGGGTTAAGTATGCAAAGCACCTCAGTCCTTCGGGTAGTTTCGTGTCAGTTCTACAAAGTCACCTCTGGCTTCCCGGCGCCAGTGAGCCAGCAACCCTCCTTCCTGGGTCTCAGTCACAGGGTGGCCTCGGGCAGGGCAGAGAGAGGAGACGACAACCTCGACAAGGCGACATCAGTATCCAAGGACTACTTGCAGGGGGGCTTTTTCCGGGACTAGGGATCACTTCATGAACGCCACCTCTGGAATTTCACCCTTGGCCTTGAGATGAGTAAAGGCCTGCGCGGATCTGGTGTAGTCCCAGTTGTTGTCCTGAAGGCACTTGTGGGACCATTCGAGGTTCATGCCGGACTGTGTGGAGAAGACCTGCAGCACTTCTTGCTGCTGCGGGGAGAGGGCGGGCGCTGGGCTGGAGGAGGGCGCGGGCGCAGGCATGGCGAAAGCTCTCGGGATCTCATCGGAGCTGGCGTTCCGCACAAACAGCTCGTCGTTTACAATGCACAGCCCTGAATTGCTGGCTGGAACAGCGACGAACGTCCGCGTGAAGGCTCGCAAAGAGTCCCGAGGCTTTCCATCCACTTCCTTGAAGACCCCGTTGACAGAAAAACACAGCAATGTGTGGGTTTGGGCGCTTATGTCTACCACAAAGGAACTGACGTCGTGCTGAGTTCTGGGCAACTCGTTGAGGAAGGCAACGACGCTGAGCCGTGTGTGCTTCAGCAGGCGAAACCGCAGGGCCGGGTCTTTCAGTTTCTTCACGTTCCTGCTATCCTTGAAGTACTCGGCCAGGCTGCTTCGGGAAGGGTTCCGGGGGGTGAAAAGGATGCTCAGGGAGCAGCAGGCTCCATCGTGGTAGGCGTCCAGGAGCCGCTGCCGGTTTCCAGAGTCATAAATGGCATAGTACTGCTGCAAGAAGTGCAGGACCAGATTCTTCAGCGTCTCTGTTCCAAGATAGCTTCCCTTGCAGGGCGGTAACGCCGTGGGGGCTTCAAGGTCAAAGGCGATTGGTGGGGGCAACTCATGGCCATCCAGGCGTAATACTTTGGGAAAGCGTTCACGAATGGCGCTGACGTAGGCGGGCTGATCGCGGAAGGCGTCGCTCAGGGGGTTTCCTACGAGCCACACTTCCTCTAGCTTCAGCCCTTTTACCTTGTCCAGTTCCCGCTCAGATCTCAACTCATTTCCGGAGAGGCTTAGGACCTTCAGGTTGGGTGCTTTCTGCACAATGCTGGACATGTCATCCAGCCTATAGAGCTTGTTATTACTCAAGTTCAAGGACAAGAGCTCAGGGAGGTTTTCCCCAATGATTTGCAGGGTGGCTGCCATCCAGATTCTACGACTGAGGACAACATCGATGTTCTGGGCCACCAGGTCTGGGTCTGAACGGAGGCCCTGGAGGTCAAGCGCTTTTTGGGAGCCATCGTACCGTTTGCTCATGATCAGCTTCAGCTGCTCCACCTGCTCTGGCTTCAGTTCATTGTGTACAGGAAGTGGTGGAGGAGAGGAGTTGACGATGATAGAGAGCCTTCGGTTCTCCTGATCCAAAATCTTAGCGTTGACAGCCTCCAATGCAGAGGCGGGTAGCGGCATCCTCAACAAAGAACTGGGCCCGTGTGTTTTCGTAGCGAAAGTCAATGGGGGTGAAAGGGACACTGCACTTGCTCCGAATCCTACTCAGGAGCCATGACTTGTCATATTTCCTGCCGTAAGGAATCGTAATCTTAAACCAGCTCTTCGAGGTCCCGTCCTGGCCGGTGCCGGCCCCTGCTCTCTGTGGAGGAACTCTGTGTCTCCGCACAGTAACGTGAATGCGGTCTCGATCATGCCAGCTATCGCCCCGGCGGTCGGGTCGCACCACATAGGGATCGTATCGTACGCGAGGAACATCCTGGGCGTCACTCATTGCCACATCTCTGTCGTCGTCCTCAAGGCGGGAAGGCCGAAGGCCAGCACCTCCTCTTCCAGGCCTACGGTTCCCCTTGCCACACTTCCACCGGGAAGGACCCTGGCCTTTCTTTCTTCTTCGAGGGAAACTGACGCGATCATCGTGCTCGCTGTAGGACTTGCCCCCGTCCGCCATGGCACAGAGAGAAGCGGGTCGGGCTCAGGCGCAGGCCAAAACGCCACCAGACGTCCGAACGCCCAGGTACCCCAGGTCGAGTTGTTACAGAAACAGGGGAGTCCAAAGCTGCCCGGAGTTTGCGGCTGGGTGATGGGGAGAAATAAGCGGCTTTCAGAATGCCTCCACACGCCTGAGGCCGGTGGCTGGTGTCTTTGCTTATGCAAACTTGCTTGGATGCTTCCAAGGCCTCAGGTGGATGGGAGGGGTCTTGAACCAGGGCACGGTATGGAAAGCACACAGAGCCTACGTGGGGTTCTGCCAATGGTCAGAACTATTGGCAACACCCACTGCGTCAGAGGACGCACTCAGGGATATGTAGGCAGCTGCGAACACTGTAGGGCGGGGGGTGGGGATGGGGGCACGCTCTGGGGCTGTCTCCCTCGCTGGTGAGTGTTCGCAGAGGTGCTCTGGAGAAGGAGAGGAGATCCACGCGGCTCACAGAAAGAAGAACGGTTTGCAAGGAGGCTGAGAATCCAGGTGGCCCTACATTGAGAGCTGGAGGGCACCACAGCACAGAAAGGACCTCCCCAATCAGATGGAGTGACTGGCGGCTGCTGGTAAAGATGAACGGTGCCTAAGAAGGAGGGAAACGGTGTTTCCGACCCCTCCCCCCGCAAAACTGGCTAGGTTTGGTAGACGGAAGGCAAGGATATGTGTACCTGTTAAATAAACAATTTTCTTTTCACTCAACTGTAATACTCAGAGTTATAATTTTGGCGGCGGGCAATCGGACCCCTAACTAAAGGGCCCGTGGGTTTGTTTTCAATTGGAGCAGCCCAGGGGCTCTGTAACAGAAGTCTCGCTTCCTCTTGGCCAAATGCAAGAGTCTTTCCTCTTCTTCTCTGGACCATTCTGTTATTTTTTTTTTCCTTAAGTTTTGACTGGTCATCAAGAATTTGTGTAGAACTATCTTTATTTGAAAAATATATAAACCCAAAGTTTCCAACTTCTTGTACATGTTGAAGATTTTCAACAAAGATCTCTTGAATACAAAATATGGTCCAAGTGACTCAAAATTAATTCTATGATACAGTATTCTAAAGTTGTATTATTTTGAAAGTCTCGAGATTTTTTTAATGGCAAAAATATACCAACTTGAAATTTTGTATTTTGCTAATGTACAAAGAGAATATAACGGTCCCCTTTGTACGGTTTCTAAACGCCACTGACGATTTCCGTAAGATGTTGTCCTTCACAGACCAGTCTGAGCTTCTGTAAAAGCCCAACCTGCCTTCCTTTCTATCAACCGAATTCCTCAGTCTCTTCAGAAGTCCTGTCGGATGTTTTCTTTGTTGGCCTCTCCGTGCTGCTGCTTCATTTGAAAGACTTCATTTTCTAACTGCACAATAGTCCTTTCAATCTCATAATTCTTACTGACCAGGGACACCCAATTTGACTCCGTTTCCCTTAACTTAGATCCAGCTGTGAGTTGCATGTTCTTCCGCTGCCAGTTTAAATCTTGAATATGTTTCCTTAACTTCTGGAGCTCTTTCTGTGCCCGTTCAATCATATGAACTCGATTTTCATTGTACGCTTTCCAGGCGTTGCACCCGTGCTGCGACATTAGCTCCAGATTCTCGATTCGAACCGCTTGGTGCTCTAACTGGTCCATAGAATTGTTTACACACTCTTGCCAGGCAGTGATGTCATTTTTCTGACCTGAAGAAGGAGCTGGAGTTCATATCGTTTCATGCTGAGCAATTCAATTGGTTGTCCGGCAGCCAGTCTTTCAAACTCATTTCTCATTATGTCGGTCTCAAAAGCGGAATAATCCGGCGCTGTCAGGGAGCTCAGGTAGTTCTTAGTGGGTCGGTACCTGCGAGTTTCCTCCTCCACCAGCGCCGCAGCCGCTTCTCGCACACCAGGCGCCTCGTAACCTTGGTCAAAATACGGCAGCGCATCCACCACCACCTCTCCAGCCACCAGGCCCGTACCCGCCATGCTCCAGGCCGCCTGCGTCTCGCCCCATTCTGTTTTCTTAACGCTTGGATCCAGCCGCTCACACCATCTGGCTTTGCACTGCTTTGCCGATTTCCTAGGCAGCAATGAAGCAACCCTAGACCACTGATTTTTCCCATATTTCATAACAGCTGCTTTCAGAATTTCATCCTCGGTATTCCTCCACATGCCCCCCTTCATCACAATTCGAGGCATTTTGGCGGCGCGGTGTCTCGGCAAGTGGCCGAGAGGAGCTTCAGAAAAATAGCAACGGCGCTCCGCCTGCAGGACCGAGAGCCGCCACTTCCTGCGGGCACGACGTTCTGCTATAGCAGCTTTCTTCTAAGCTCACCTTCTCTCGGTAGCTAAGCCTGGGCACCTGGGAGTGGTGTGTGTCACCTTGTGGCTTCTCGGGTTTGATTGACATCAAGCTTGAGGCTTACCCCGCCCACGCTCACCCCACCCACGCTTTTAAGATCCCAGCTGCTCCCGGGAGAGTCTCATTTGCACTGAAGTGAGATCACAAGTTAAGGAGGCTTCATGACTTCATTACCTTGGAGTCAAGTTCTCTTCATCCTACTCAAGCATCCTTGGGCCCCTCTCAAGTGATTCTTTTCAGTACTCCTCCATCCTCCCCTTCTCTACCCATCTCCTGCCTCCAGGCCCTCGGTGCGTAGGGTGTATGTAGGCGCACAGGTGCGGTATCTTGGCGCAGCCTCCGCTTGTACTCCATCCAGGGCTTCAGCAGGTTGCTGGGTGTTCAGCCAGCTCATTGCTGCTATCTGCTGGGTGTTCCTGGTGAGCACCCGCATCTTCCGTGTCCACCTCCCGGTGATGGGCACCTGACTCTCCTCCAACTGTGCCCCCTAAAAGAGGGCTTACAGCTGCTTATGCTGCCCCTCAGAATGTGAGATGTAAGAAGAGAGGGGGTGGTGGGTGTAGACAAGCCAGCCCTCAGCTCAAACCCTGAAGGACACGTAGGGCCGAGAGGGCCCCAGAATGGCTTGCCAGGGCTTGGGCTGATAGAGAAGGCCGCCTCCCACACCAGGGCTGCAGGCGGCCGGGGTATGCCGTGCCCGGTGGCAATGGGGGCACGGGCCCCTCTGCAGGTTCTCTCATACTCTGCCTCCTCAAAAGGAAGGAGGTCTCAGCCCTGGCTGCTGTGGCTCAGTGGATTGAGCATCAGCCTGCGAACCAAGTGTCGCTGGTTTGATTCCCAGGCAGGGTACATGACTAGGTTGCACGTCAGTTCCCCAGTTGTGGTGGGCTCGTGATAGGCAACCACACAGTGATGTTTCTTTCCCTCTCTTTCTCCTTTCCCCTCTCTAAAAAGAAATAAATTAAATAAATAAATCAATAAACTGTTTTAAAAAAATTCAGAGCCAAGACTCAAATTTAAAAGCAGAAGAAGAAGAAGCAACTCTTTAAGGAGTTCCAGTCCTTCTTTTACAAAAGAGGAAGCCGAGGCCAAGATGGTGGCTACTGTCTGGAGAAACCTGGTCATTTCTTTAATGAAAATAAGCTAAGAAGAAGCTGAGTTGGGTGACCTAAAGAGATGGCTTTCATCAGAGCTCCGTGGGGATTAGAGGAACGTTGACTCCTTTGGGCTGAGTTGCGTCTTGTCTAAGGGCCCCCTAGAGCTCTCTGATGCAGCAGGGATGTGACTATTGTAACTGTAGATCTCTGGCAACCCAGTTCCAATGCCCTAGGGGCTCAATACATCCATCTCCTCACTGTGGGAGAATGCAGCCCACTGACCTTGAATGTGTTTTGCTCACAAGAGAGTTCCTTCCTTACTCCTCGTCTGTGTGTACAGGTAGGCCACCTGTAACCTCCCAAGCTATGACAAGTGTTCCTACAATGCGAAGTTATACATCACATGCCTTTGACCCTGTGGCTCGTGAGATTCACCTTTGTACTGTGGGCATCCCATTGAGCCATGCTGTAATTCGGGCTCCCTGGGAAGAAGTCTGAGATGAGGTCTCAGGGCAGGCAGGTAGTGTGTCAGGGAGGTCATCCTGGGAGGCAGCGGGTAGCAGAAGGAAGGAAATAGAAACAAGGACATATCGAGGCGGCTTCTGTGAGACACTGGGACCACCTGTGAGAGGTGTACGCATGCTTTGTAGAACTGGCCACCCAAGGGGTGGGGACCAGTGGGAAGCCTCTTTAGGCACTAGTTTTGTTTTTTGGTTTTCGTTTTTCTTTTCATTTGTTCGTTGGTTCTCCATTAAGTGAGGCTCGAATCTGGGCTTGAAGTCAGCTACACTTGGGAGCGGCACCTGTGCATCTGTGGTGAAAGCTAAATCTCTGGGCAGAAAGCAAAGCTGTACTGAAGCCCGCAGAGGTTGCGGTCAGAGGTACAGCGTCGGTATTATGTACCCGAGAGGGACTTCATTGCTAGTATGTGCTGAGATGCAAAAAACAAGACAAAACCCTGCACATTTGCATTTATTATACTTATATAACAATATACATGATTTTCTTATTTTCAGTTACAATCTAGAAATTAAATATGAAAACAAGGAATGGTTTTCTTTTTTTCAAACAACACACATGAATATTTCTTTCAAAAGCAAAACACAAAATGTCTTTAGCGTTAGTTAGAACCTCCAACAGCTGGCTTTGCAAAACATCTTAGCAGTCATAGCAAACAATCTTGCAGCGCTGAAGGCATAAACACTTCAGGACGCTTGCAAAAAATGTTTTGATAAGCGACTTGTTTTGGATGCACAACACCTCACATCTTTTTTTCTCGTCAAGGGAGCCGTATCTATATCGTCATTAGCATTTCCTCCAGTTTTTGTTTGAAATTGAAGTTTCGGGTGTAAAGGCTTATGCACACCCGTAGAGATGCCAACACCTTTTTATTTGTTCTGACACTGACTGCATTGATATTTCTAAGAAACCTTCTGCGCCTTGTTTTCGCATTGCCATTTAGCAGGTGAATAGCCTGAGCACCTTTCGTGCAGTATTCAGAAGTGTGTAGAATATAACTGTCGGCCATCTCCTGGTGTTCCTGGCCACGTTATATGTACCTATCATTCGACCAACCGTGTCAGCTCCTGACTTTGGTCGTGATGTTCTATGGTGTCAGGATTCTGCGAATCTGAATGTTTGGCGTGACTGAATTACATACTGACCTCACTTCCTCTTTATTTTATTTAGTTATTTATTTATTCGTCTGTTTGTTTGTTTGTTTGTTTGTTTTTGCTTTTATTTTATTTTATTTCTTTTTACAATATCACTCTTTTATCTGAAAAAGTCGGGGTCAGTGGGGACTGGGGCGGGGGGTTCTGGGGTTAAGTATGCAAAGCACCTCAGTCCTTCGGGTAGTTTCGTGTCAGTTCTACAAAGTCACCTCTGGCTTCCCGGCGCCAGTGAGCCAGCAACCCTCCTTCCTGGGTCTCAGTCACAGGGTGGCCTCGGGCAGGGCAGAGAGAGGAGACGACAACCTCGACAAGGCGACATCAGTATCCAAGGACTACTTGCAGGGGGGCTTTTTCCGGGACTAGGGATCACTTCATGAACGCCACCTCTGGAATTTCACCCTTGGCCTTGAGATGAGTAAAGGCCTGCGCGGATCTGGTGTAGTCCCAGTTGTTGTCCTGAAGGCACTTGTGGGACCATTCGAGGTTCATGCCGGACTGTGTGGAGAAGACCTGCAGCACTTCTTGCTGCTGCGGGGAGAGGGCGGGCGCTGGGCTGGAGGAGGGCGCGGGCGCAGGCATGGCGAAAGCTCTCGGGATCTCATCGGAGCTGGCGTTCCGCACAAACAGCTCGTCGTTTACAATGCACAGCCCTGAATTGCTGGCTGGAACAGCGACGAACGTCCGCGTGAAGGCTCGCAAAGAGTCCCGAGGCTTTCCATCCACTTCCTTGAAGACCCCGTTGACAGAAAAACACAGCAATGTGTGGGTTTGGGCGCTTATGTCTACCACAAAGGAACTGACGTCGTGCTGAGTTCTGGGCAACTCGTTGAGGAAGGCAACGACGCTGAGCCGTGTGTGCTTCAGCAGGCGAAACCGCAGGGCCGGGTCTTTCAGTTTCTTCACGTTCCTGCTATCCTTGAAGTACTCGGCCAGGCTGCTTCGGGAAGGGTTCCGGGGGGTGAAAAGGATGCTCAGGGAGCAGCAGGCTCCATCGTGGTAGGCGTCCAGGAGCCGCTGCCGGTTTCCAGAGTCATAAATGGCATAGTACTGCTGCAAGAAGTGCACGACCAGATTCTTCAGCGTCTCTGTTCCAAGATAGCTTCCCTTGCAGGGCGGTAACGCCGTGGGGGCTTCAAGGTCAAAGGCGATTGGTGGGGGCAACTCATGGCCATCCAGGCGTAATACTTTGGGAAAGCGTTCACGAATGGCGCTGACGTAGGCGGGCTGATCGCGGAAGGCGTCGCTCAGGGGGTTTCCTACGAGCCACACTTCCTCTAGCTTCAGCCCTTTTACCTTGTCCAGTTCCCGCTCAGATCTCAACTCATTTCCGGAGAGGCTTAGGACCTTCAGGTTGGGTGCTTTCTGCACAATGCTGGACATGTCATCCAGCCTATAGAGCTTGTTATTACTCAAGTTCAAGGACAAGAGCTCAGGGAGGTTTTCCCCAATGATTTGCAGGGTGGCTGCCATCCAGATTCTACGACTGAGGACAACATCGATGTTCTGGGCCACCAGGTCTGGGTCTGAACGGAGGCCCTGGAGGTCAAGCGCTTTTTGGGAGCCATCGTACCGTTTGCTCATGATCAGCTTCAGCTGCTCCACCTGCTCTGGCTTCAGTTCATTCTGTACAGGAAGTGGCGGAGGAGAGGAGTTGACGATGATAGAGAGCCTTCGGTTCTCCTGATCCAAAATCTTAGCGTTGACAGCCTCCAATGCAGAGGCGGTAGCGGCATCCTCAACAAAGAACTGGGCCCGTGTGTTTTCGTAGCGAAAGTCAATGGGGGTGAAAGGGACACTGCACTTGCTCCGAATCCTACTCAGGAGCCATGACTTGTCATATTTCCTGCCGTAAGGAATCGTAATCTTAAACCAGCTCTTCGAGGTCCCGTCCTGGCCGGTGCCGGCCCCTGCTCTCTGTGGAGGAACTCTGTGTCTCCGCACAGTAACGTGAATGCGGTCTCGATCGTGCCAGCTATCGCCCCGGCGGTCGGGTCGCACCACATAGGGATCGTATCGTACGCGAGGAACATCCTGGGCGTCACTCATTGCCACATCTCTGTCGTCGTCCTCAAGGCGGGAAGGCCGAAGGCCAGCACCTCCTCTTCCAGGCCTACAGTTCCCCTCGCCACACTTCCACCGGGAAGGACCCTGGCCTTTCTTTCTTCTTCGAGGGAAACTGACGCGATCATCGTGCTCGCTGTAGGACTTGCCCTCGTCCGCCATGGCACAGAGAGAAGCGGGTCGGGCTCAGGCGCAGGCCGAAACGCCACCAGACGTCCGAACGCCCAGGTACCCCAGGTCGAGTTGTTACAGAAACAGGGGAGTCCAAAACTGCCCGGAGTTTGCGGCTGGGTGATGGGGAGAAATAAGCGGCTTTCAGAATGCCTCCACACACCTGAGGCCGGTGGCTGGTGTCTTTGCTTATGCAAACTTGCTTGGATGCTTCCAAGGCCTCAGGTGGATGGGAGGGGTCTTGAACCAGGGCACGGTATGGAAAGCACACAGAGCCTACGTGGGGTTCTGCCAATGGTCAGAACTATTGGCAACACCCACTGCGTCAGAGGACGCACTCAGGGATATGTAGGCAGCTGCGAACACTGTAGGGCGGGGGGTGGGGATGGGGGCACGCTCTGGGGCTGTCTCCCTCGCTGGTGAGTGTTCGCAGAGGTGCTCTGGAGAAGGAGAGGAGATCCACGCGGCTCACAGAAAGAAGAACGGTTTGCAAGGAGGCTGAGAATCCAGGTGGCCCTACATTGAGAGCTGGAGGGCACCACAGCACAGAAAGGACCTCCCCAATCAGATGGAGTGACTGGCGGCTGCTGGTAAAGATGAACGGTGCCTAAGAAGGAGGGAAACGGTGTTTCCGACCCCTCCCCCCGCAAAACTGGCTAGGTTTGGTAGACGGAAGGCAAGGATATGTGTACCTGTTAAATAAACAATTTTCTTTTCACTCAACTGTAATACTCAGAGTTATAATTTTGGCGGCGGGCAATCGGACCCCTAACTAAAGGGCCCGTGGGTTTGTTTTCAATTGGAGCAGCCCAGGGGCTCTGTAACAGAAGTCTCGCTTCCTCTTGGCCAAATGCAAGAGTCTTTCCTCTTCTTCTCTGGACCATTCTGTTATTTTTTTTTTCCTTAAGTTTTGACTGGTCATCAAGAATTTGTGTAGAACTATCTTTATTTGAAAAATATATAAACCCAAAGTTTCCAACTTCTTGTACATGTTGAAGATTTTCAACAAAGATCTCTTGAATACAAAATATGGTCCAAGTGACTCAAAATTAATTCTATGATACAGTATTCTAAAGTTGTATTATTTTGAAAGTCTCGAGATTTTTTTAATGGCAAAAATATACCAACTTGAAATTTTGTATTTTGCTAATGTACAAAGAGAATATAACGGTCCCCTTTGTACGGTTTCTAAACGCCACTGACGATTTCCGTAAGATGTTGTCCTTCACAGACCAGTCTGAGCTTCTGTAAAAGCCCAACCTGCCTTCCTTTCTATCAACCGAATTCCTCAGTCTCTTCAGAAGTCCTGTCGGATGTTTTCTTTGTTGGCCTCTCCGTGCTGCTGCTTCATTTGAAAGACTTCGTTTTCTAACTGCACAATAGTCCTTTCAATCTCATAATTCTTACTGACCAGGGACACCCAATTTGACTCCGTTTCCCTTAACTTAGATCCAGCTGTGAGTTGCATGTTCTTCCGCTGCCAGTTTAAATCTTGAATATGTTTCCTTAACTTCTGGAGCTCTTTCTGTGCCCGTTCAATCATATGAACTCGATTTTCATTGTACGCTTTCCAGGCGTTGCACCCGTGCTGCGACATTAGCTCCAGATTCTCGATTCGAACCGCTTGGTGCTCTAACTGGTCCATAGAATTGTTTACACACTCTTGCCAGGCAGTGATGTCATTTTTCTGACCTGAAGAAGGAGCTGGAGTTCATATCGTTTCATGCTGAGCAATTCAATTGGTTGTCCGGCAGCCAGTCTTTCAAACTCATTTCTCATTATGTCGGTCTCAAAAGCGGAATAATCCGGCGCTGTCAGGGAGCTCAGGTAGTTCTTAGTGGGTCGGTACCTGCGAGTTTCCTCCTCCACCAGCGCCGCAGCCGCTTCTCGCACACCAGGCGCCTCGTAACCTTGGTCAAAATACGGCAGCGCATCCACCACCACCTCTCCAGCCACCAGGCCCGTACCCGCCATGCTCCAGGCCGCCTGCGTCTCGCCCCATTCTGTTTTCTTAACGCTTGGATCCAGCCGCTCACACCATCTGGCTTTGCACTGCTTTGCCGATTTCCTAGGCAGCAATGAAGCAACCCTAGACCACTGATTTTTCCCATATTTCATAACAGCTGCTTTCAGAATTTCATCCTCGGTATTCCTCCACATGCCCCCCTTCATCACAATTCGAGGCATTTTGGCGGCGCGGTGTCTCGGCAAGTGGCCGAGAGGAGCTTCAGAAAAATAGCAACGGCGCTCCGCCTGCAGGACCGAGAGCCGCCACTTCCTGCGGGCACGACGTTCTGCTATAGCAGCTTTCTTCTAAGCTCACCTTCTCTCGGTAGCTAAGCCTGGGCACCTGGGAGTGGTGTGTGTCACCTTGTGGCTTCTCGGGTTTGATTGACATCAAGCTTGAGGCTTACCCCGCCCACGCTCACCCCACCCACGCTTTTAAGATCCCAGCTGCTCCCGGGAGAGTCTCATTTGCACTGAAGTGAGATCACAAGTTAAGGAGGCTTCATGACTTCATTACCTTGGAGTCAAGTTCTCTTCATCCTACTCAAGCATCCTTGGGCCCCTCTCAAGTGATTCTTTTCAGTACTCCTCCATCCTCCCCTTCTCTACCCATCTCCTGCCTCCAGGCCCTCGGTGCGTAGGGTGTATGTAGGCGCACAGGTGCGGTATCTTGGCGCAGCCTCCGCTTGTACTCCATCCAGGGCTTCAGCAGGTTGCTGGGTGTTCAGCCAGCTCATTGCTGCTATCTGCTGGGTGTTCCTGGTGAGCACCCGCATCTTCCGTGTCCACCTCCCGGTGATGGGCACCTGACTCTCCTCCAACTGTGCCCCCTAAAAGAGGGCTTACAGCTGCTTATGCTGCCCCTCAGAATGTGAGATGTAAGAAGAGAGGGGGTGGTGGGTGTAGACAAGCCAGCCCTCAGCTCAAACCCTGAAGGACACGTAGGGCCGAGAGGGCCCCAGAATGGCTTGCCAGGGCTTGGGCTGATAGAGAAGGCCGCCTCCCACACCAGGGCTGCAGGCGGCCGGGGTATGCCGTGCCCGGTGGCAATGGGGGCACGGGCCCCTCTGCAGGTTCTCTCATACTCTGCCTCCTCAAAAGGAAGGAGGTCTCAGCCCTGGCTGCTGTGGCTCAGTGGATTGAGCATCAGCCTGCGAACCAAGTGTCGCTGGTTTGATTCCCAGGCAGGGTACATGACTAGGTTGCACGTCAGTTCCCCAGTTGTGGTGGGCTCGTGATAGGCAACCACACAGTGATGTTTCTTTCCCTCTCTTTCTCCTTTCCCCTCTCTAAAAAGAAATAAATTAAATAAATAAATCAATAAACTCTTTTAAAAAAATTCAGAGCCAAGACTCAAATTTAAAAGCAGAAGAAGAAGAAGCAGCTCTTTAAGGAGTTTCAGTCCTTCTTTTACAAAAGAGGAAGCCGAGGCCAAGATGGTGGCTACTGTCTGGAGAAACCTGGTCATTTCTTTAATGAAAATAAGCTAAGAAGAAGCTGAGTTGGGTGACCTAAAGAGATGGCTTTCATCAGAGCTCCGTGGGGATTAGAGGAACGTTGACTCCTTTGGGCTGAGTTGCGTCTTGTCTAAGGGCCCCCTAGAGCTCTCTGATGCAGCAGGGATGTGACTATTGTAACTGTAGATCTCTGGCAACCCAGTTCCAATGCCCTAGGGGCTCAATACATCCATCTCCTCACTGTGGGAGAATGCAGCCCACTGACCTTGAATGTGTTTTGCTCACAAGAGAGTTCCTTCCTTACTCCTCGTCTGTGTGTACAGGTAGGCCACCTGTAACCTCCCAAGCTATGACAAGTGTTCCTACAATGCGAAGTTATACATCACATGCCTTTGACCCTGTGGCTCGTGAGATTCACCTTTGTACTGTGGGCATCCCATTGAGCCATGCTGTAATTCGGGCTCCCTGGGAAGAAGTCTGAGATGAGGTCTCAGGGCAGGCAGGTAGTGTGTCAGGGAGGTCATCCTGGGAGGCAGCGGGTAGCAGAAGGAAGGAAATAGAAACAAGGACATATCGAGGCGGCTTCTGTGAGACACTGGGACCACCTGTGAGAGGTGTACGCATGCTTTGTAGAACTGGCCACCCAAGGGGTGGGGACCAGTGGGAAGCCTCTTTAGGCACTAGTTTTGTTTTTTGGTTTTCGTTTTTCTTTTCATTTGTTCGTTGGTTCTCCATTAAGTGAGGCTCGAATCTGGGCTTGAAGTCAGCTACACTTGTGAGCGGCACCTGTGCATCTGTGGTGAAAGCTAAATCTCTGGGCAGAAAGCAAAGCTGTACTGAAGCCCGCAGAGGTTGCGGTCAGAGGTACAGCGTCGGTATTATGTACCCGAGAGGGACTTCATTGCTAGTATGTGCTGAGATGCAAAAAACAAGACAAAACCCTGCACATTTGCATTTATTATACTTATATAACAATATACATGATTTTCTTATTTTCAGTTACAATCTAGAAATTAAATATGAAAACAAAGAATGGTTTTCTTTTTTTCAAACAACACACATGAATATTTCTTTCAAAAGCAAAACACAAAATGTCTTTAGCGTTAGTTAGAACCTCCAACAGCTGACTTTGCAAAACATCTTAGCAGTCATAGCAAACAATCTTGCAGCGCTGAAGGCATAAACACTTCAGGACGCTTGCAAAAAATGTTTTGATAAGCGACTTGTTTTGGATGCACAACACCTCACATCTTTTTTTCTCGTCAAGGGAGCCGTATCTATATCGTCATTAGCATTTCCTCCAGTTTTTGTTTGAAATTGAAGTTTCGGGTGTAAAGGCTTATGCACACCCGTAGAGATGCCAACACCTTTTTATTTGTTCTGACACTGACTGCATTGATATTTCTAAGAAACCTTCTGCGCCTTGTTTTCGCATTGCCATTTAGCAGGTGAATAGCCTGAGCACCTTTCGTGCAGTATTCAGAAGTGTGTAGAATATAACTGTCGGCCATCTCCTGGTGTTCCTGGCCACGTTATATGTACCTATCATTCGACCAACCGTGTCAGCTCCTGACTTTGGTCGTGATGTTCTATGGTGTCAGGATTCTGCGAATCTGAATGTTTGGCGTGACTGAATTACATACTGACCTCACTTCCTCTTTATTTTATTTAGTTATTTATTTATTCGTCTGTTTGTTTGTTTGTTTGTTTGTTTTTGCTTTTATTTTATTTTATTTCTTTTTACAATATCACTCTTTTATCTGAAAAAGTCGGGGTCAGTGGGGACTGGGGCGGGGGGTTCTGGGGTTAAGTATGCAAAGCACCTCAGTCCTTCGGGTAGTTTCGTGTCAGTTCTACAAAGTCACCTCTGGCTTCCCGGCGCCAGTGAGCCAGCAACCCTCCTTCCTGGGTCTCAGTCACAGGGTGGCCTCGGGCAGGGCAGAGAGAGGAGACGACAACCTCGACAAGGCGACATCAGTATCCAAGGACTACTTGCAGGGGGGCTTTTTCCGGGACTAGGGATCACTTCATGAACGCCACCTCTGGAATTTCACCCTTGGCCTTGAGATGAGTAAAGGCCTGCGCGGATCTGGTGTAGTCCCAGTTGTTGTCCTGAAGGCACTTGTGGGACCATTCGAGGTTCATGCCGGACTGTGTGGAGAAGACCTGCAGCACTTCTTGCTGCTGCGGGGAGAGGGCGGGCGCTGGGCTGGAGGAGGGCGCGGGCGCAGGCATGGCGAAAGCTCTCGGGATCTCATCGGAGCTGGCGTTCCGCACAAACAGCTCGTCGTTTACAATGCACAGCCCTGAATTGCTGGCTGGAACAGCGACGAACGTCCGCGTGAAGGCTCGCAAAGAGTCCCGAGGCTTTCCATCCACTTCCTTGAAGACCCCGTTGACAGAAAAACACAGCAATGTGTGGGTTTGGGCGCTTATGTCTACCACAAAGGAACTGACGTCGTGCTGAGTTCTGGGCAACTCGTTGAGGAAGGCAACGACGCTGAGCCGTGTGTGCTTCAGCAGGCGAAACCGCAGGGCCGGGTCTTTCAGTTTCTTCACGTTCCTGCTATCCTTGAAGTACTCGGCCAGGCTGCTTCGGGAAGGGTTCCGGGGGGTGAAAAGGATGCTCAGGGAGCAGCAGGCTCCATCGTGGTAGGCGTCCAGGAGCCGCTGCCGGTTTCCAGAGTCATAAATGGCATAGTACTGCTGCAAGAAGTGCAGGACCAGATTCTTCAGCGTCTCTGTTCCAAGATAGCTTCCCTTGCAGGGCGGTAACGCCGTGGGGGCTTCAAGGTCAAAGGCGATTGGTGGGGGCAACTCATGGCCATCCAGGCGTAATACTTTGGGAAAGCGTTCACGAATGGCGCTGACGTAGGCGGGCTGATCGCGGAAGGCGTCGCTCAGGGGGTTTCCTACGAGCCACACTTCCTCTAGCTTCAGCCCTTTTACCTTGTCCAGTTCCCGCTCAGATCTCAACTCATTTCCGGAGAGGCTTAGGACCTTCAGGTTGGGTGCTTTCTGCACAATGCTGGACATGTCATCCAGCCTATAGAGCTTGTTATTACTCAAGTTCAAGGACAAGAGCTCAGGGAGGTTTTCCCCAATGATTTGCAGGGTGGCTGCCATCCAGATTCTACGACTGAGGACAACATCGATGTTCTGGGCCACCAGGTCTGGGTCTGAACGGAGGCCCTGGAGGTCAAGCGCTTTTTGGGAGCCATCGTACCGTTTGCTCATGATCAGCTTCAGCTGCTCCACCTGCTCTGGCTTCAGTTCATTGTGTACAGGAAGTGGTGGAGGAGAGGAGTTGACGATGATAGAGAGCCTTCGGTTCTCCTGATCCAAAATCTTAGCGTTGACAGCCTCCAATGCAGAGGCGGTAGCGGCATCCTCAACAAAGAACTGGGCCCGTGTGTTTTCGTAGCGAAAGTCAATGGGGGTGAAAGGGACACTGCACTTGCTCCGAATCCTACTCAGGAGCCATGACTTGTCATATTTCCTGCCGTAAGGAATCGTAATCTTAAACCAGCTCTTCGAGGTCCCGTCCTGGCCGGTGCCGGCCCCTGCTCTCTGTGGAGGAACTCTGTGTCTCCGCACAGTAACGTGAATGCGGTCTCGATCATGCCAGCTATCGCCCCGGCGGTCGGGTCGCACCACATAGGGATCGTATCGTACGCGAGGAACATCCTGGGCGTCACTCATTGCCACATCTCTGTCGTCGTCCTCAAGGCGGGAAGGCCGAAGGCCAGCACCTCCTCTTCCAGGCCTACGGTTCCCCTCGCCACACTTCCACCGGGAAGGACCCTGGCCTTTCTTTCTTCTTCGAGGGAAACTGACGCGATCATCGTGCTCGCTGTAGGACTTGCCCCCGTCCGCCATGGCACAGAGAGAAGCGGGTCGGGCTCAGGCGCAGGCCAAAACGCCACCAGACGTCCGAACGCCCAGGTACCCCAGGTCGAGTTGTTACAGAAACAGGGGAGTCCAAAGCTGCCCGGAGTTTGCGGCTGGGTGATGGGGAGAAATAAGCGGCTTTCAGAATGCCTCCACACGCCTGAGGCCGGTGGCTGGTGTCTTTGCTTATGCAAACTTGCTTGGATGCTTCCAAGGCCTCAGGTGGATGGGAGGGGTCTTGAACCAGGGCACGGTATGGAAAGCACACAGAGCCTACGTGGGGTTCTGCCAATGGTCAGAACTATTGGCAACACCCACTGCGTCAGAGGACGCACTCAGGGATATGTAGGCAGCTGCGAACACTGTAGGGCGGGGGGTGGGGATGGGGGCACGCTCTGGGGCTGTCTCCCTCGCTGGTGAGTGTTCGCAGAGGTGCTCTGGAGAAGGAGAGGAGATCCACGCGGCTCACAGAAAGAAGAACGGTTTGCAAGGAGGCTGAGAATCCAGGTGGCCCTACATTGAGAGCTGGAGGGCACCACAGCACAGAAAGGACCTCCCCAATCAGATGGAGTGACTGGCGGCTGCTGGTAAAGATGAACGGTGCCTAAGAAGGAGGGAAACGGTGTTTCCGACCCCTCCCCCCGCAAAACTGGCTAGGTTTGGTAGACGGAAGGCAAGGATATGTGTACCTGTTAAATAAACAATTTTCTTTTCACTCAACTGTAATACTCAGAGTTATAATTTTGGCGGCGGGCAATCGGACCCCTAACTAAAGGGCCCGTGGGTTTGTTTTCAATTGGAGCAGCCCAGGGGCTCTGTAACAGAAGTCTCGCTTCCTCTTGGCCAAATGCAAGAGTCTTTCCTCTTCTTCTCTGGACCATTCTGTTATTTTTTTTTTCCTTAAGTTTTGACTGGTCATCAAGAATTTGTGTAGAACTATCTTTATTTGAAAAATATATAAACCCAAAGTTTCCAACTTCTTGTACATGTTGAAGATTTTCAACAAAGATCTCTTGAATACAAAATATGGTCCAAGTGACTCAAAATTAATTCTATGATACAGTATTCTAAAGTTGTATTATTTTGAAAGTCTCGAGATTTTTTTAATGGCAAAAATATACCAACTTGAAATTTTGTATTTTGCTAATGTACAAAGAGAATATAACGGTCCCCTTTGTACGGTTTCTAAACGCCACTGACGATTTCCGTAAGATGTTGTCCTTCACAGACCAGTCTGAGCTTCTGTAAAAGCCCAACCTGCCTTCCTTTCTATCAACCGAATTCCTCAGTCTCTTCAGAAGTCCTGTCGGATGTTTTCTTTGTTGGCCTCTCCGTGCTGCTGCTTCATTTGAAAGACTTCATTTTCTAACTGCACAATAGTCCTTTCAATCTCATAATTCTTACTGACCAGGGACACCCAATTTGACTCCGTTTCCCTTAACTTAGATCCAGCTGTGAGTTGCATGTTCTTCCGCTGCCAGTTTAAATCTTGAATATGTTTCCTTAACTTCTGGAGCTCTTTCTGTGCCCGTTCAATCATATGAACTCGATTTTCATTGTACGCTTTCCAGGCGTTGCACCCGTGCTGCGACATTAGCTCCAGATTCTCGATTCGAACCGCTTGGTGCTCTAACTGGTCCATAGAATTGTTTACACACTCTTGCCAGGCAGTGATGTCATTTTTCTGACCTGAAGAAGGAGCTGGAGTTCATATCGTTTCATGCTGAGCAATTCAATTGGTTGTCCGGCAGCCAGTCTTTCAAACTCATTTCTCATTATGTCGGTCTCAAAAGCGGAATAATCCGGCGCTGTCAGGGAGCTCAGGTAGTTCTTAGTGGGTCGGTACCTGCGAGTTTCCTCCTCCACCAGCGCCGCAGCCGCTTCTCGCACACCAGGCGCCTCGTAACCTTGGTCAAAATACGGCAGCGCATCCACCACCACCTCTCCAGCCACCAGGCCCGTACCCGCCATGCTCCAGGCCGCCTGCGTCTCGCCCCATTCTGTTTTCTTAACGCTTGGATCCAGCCGCTCACACCATCTGGCTTTGCACTGCTTTGCCGATTTCCTAGGCAGCAATGAAGCAACCCTAGACCACTGATTTTTCCCATATTTCATAACAGCTGCTTTCAGAATTTCATCCTCGGTATTCCTCCACATGCCCCCCTTCATCACAATTCGAGGCATTTTGGCGGCGCGGTGTCTCGGCAAGTGGCCGAGAGGAGCTTCAGAAAAATAGCAACGGCGCTCCGCCTGCAGGACCGAGAGCCGCCACTTCCTGCGGGCACGACGTTCTGCTATAGCAGCTTTCTTCTAAGCTCACCTTCTCTCGGTAGCTAAGCCTGGGCACCTGGGAGTGGTGTGTGTCACCTTGTGGCTTCTCGGGTTTGATTGACATCAAGCTTGAGGCTTACCCCGCCCACGCTCACCCCACCCACGCTTTTAAGATCCCAGCTGCTCCCGGGAGAGTCTCATTTGCACTGAAGTGAGATCACAAGTTAAGGAGGCTTCATGACTTCATTACCTTGGAGTCAAGTTCTCTTCATCCTACTCAAGCATCCTTGGGCCCCTCTCAAGTGATTCTTTTCAGTACTCCTCCATCCTCCCCTTCTCTACCCATCTCCTGCCTCCAGGCCCTCGGTGCGTAGGGTGTATGTAGGCGCACAGGTGCGGTATCTTGGCGCAGCCTCCGCTTGTACTCCATCCAGGGCTTCAGCAGGTTGCTGGGTGTTCAGCCAGCTCATTGCTGCTATCTGCTGGGTGTTCCTGGTGAGCACCCGCATCTTCCGTGTCCACCTCCCGGTGATGGGCACCTGACTCTCCTCCAACTGTGCCCCCTAAAAGAGGGCTTACAGCTGCTTATGCTGCCCCTCAGAATGTGAGATGTAAGAAGAGAGGGGGTGGTGGGTGTAGACAAGCCAGCCCTCAGCTCAAACCCTGAAGGACACGTAGGGCCGAGAGGGCCCCAGAATGGCTTGCCAGGGCTTGGGCTGATAGAGAAGGCCGCCTCCCACACCAGGGCTGCAGGCGGCCGGGGTATGCCGTGCCCGGTGGCAATGGGGGCACGGGCCCCTCTGCAGGTTCTCTCATACTCTGCCTCCTCAAAAGGAAGGAGGTCTCAGCCCTGGCTGCTGTGGCTCAGTGGATTGAGCATCAGCCTGCGAACCAAGTGTCGCTGGTTTGATTCCCAGGCAGGGTACATGACTAGGTTGCACGTCAGTTCCCCAGTTGTGGTGGGCTCGTGATAGGCAACCACACAGTGATGTTTCTTTCCCTCTCTTTCTCCTTTCCCCTCTCTAAAAAGAAATAAATTAAATAAATAAATCAATAAACTGTTTTAAAAAAATTCAGAGCCAAGACTCAAATTTAAAAGCAGAAGAAGAAGAAGCAACTCTTTAAGGAGTTCCAGTCCTTCTTTTACAAAAGAGGAAGCCGAGGCCAAGATGGTGGCTACTGTCTGGAGAAACCTGGTCATTTCTTTAATGAAAATAAGCTAAGAAGAACCTGAGTTGGGTGACCTAAAGAGATGGCTTTCATCAGAGCTCCGTGGGGATTAGAGGAACGTTGACTCCTTTGGGCTGAGTTGCGTCTTGTCTAAGGGCCCCCTAGAGCTCTCTGATGCAGCAGGGATGTGACTATTGTAACTGTAGATCTCTGGCAACCCAGTTCCAATGCCCTAGGGGCTCAATACATCCATCTCCTCACTGTGGGAGAATGCAGCCCACTGACCTTGAATGTGTTTTGCTCACAAGAGAGTTCCTTCCTTACTCCTCGTCTGTGTGTACAGGTAGGCCACCTGTAACCTCCCAAGCTATGACAAGTGTTCCTACAATGCGAAGTTATACATCACATGCCTTTGACCCTGTGGCTCGTGAGATTCACCTTTGTACTGTGGGCATCCCATTGAGCCATGCTGTAATTCGGGCTCCCTGGGAAGAAGTCTGAGATGAGGTCTCAGGGCAGGCAGGTAGTGTGTCAGGGAGGTCATCCTGGGAGGCAGCGGGTAGCAGAAGGAAGGAAATAGAAACAAGGACATATCGAGGCGGCTTCTGTGAGACACTGGGACCACCTGTGAGAGGTGTACGCATGCTTTGTAGAACTGGCCACCCAAGGGGTGGGGACCAGTGGGAAGCCTCTTTAGGCACTAGTTTTGTTTTTTGGTTTTCGTTTTTCTTTTCATTTGTTCGTTGGTTCTCCATTAAGTGAGGCTCGAATCTGGGCTTGAAGTCAGCTACACTTGGGAGCGGCACCTGTGCATCTGTGGTGAAAGCTAAATCTCTGGGCAGAAAGCAAAGCTGTACTGAAGCCCGCAGAGGTTGCGGTCAGAGGTACAGCGTCGGTATTATGTACCCGAGAGGGACTTCATTGCTAGTATGTGCTGAGATGCAAAAAACAAGACAAAACCCTGCACATTTGCATTTATTATACTTATATAACAATATACATGATTTTCTTATTTTCAGTTACAATCTAGAAATTAAATATGAAAACAAGGAATGGTTTTCTTTTTTTCAAACAACACACATGAATATTTCTTTCAAAAGCAAAACACAAAATGTCTTTAGCGTTAGTTAGAACCTCCAACAGCTGGCTTTGCAAAACATCTTAGCAGTCATAGCAAACAATCTTGCAGCGCTGAAGGCATAAACACTTCAGGACGCTTGCAAAAAATGTTTTGATAAGCGACTTGTTTTGGATGCACAACACCTCACATCTTTTTTTCTCGTCAAGGGAGCCGTATCTATATCGTCATTAGCATTTCCTCCAGTTTTTGTTTGAAATTGAAGTTTCGGGTGTAAAGGCTTATGCACACCCGTAGAGATGCCAACACCTTTTTATTTGTTCTGACACTGACTGCATTGATATTTCTAAGAAACCTTCTGCGCCTTGTTTTCGCATTGCCATTTAGCAGGTGAATAGCCTGAGCACCTTTCGTGCAGTATTCAGAAGTGTGTAGAATATAACTGTCGGCCATCTCCTGGTGTTCCTGGCCACGTTATATGTACCTATCATTCGACCAACCGTGTCAGCTCCTGACTTTGGTCGTGATGTTCTATGGTGTCAGGATTCTGCGAATCTGAATGTTTGGCGTGACTGAATTACATACTGACCTCACTTCCTCTTTATTTTATTTAGTTATTTATTTATTCGTCTGTTTGTTTGTTTGTTTGTTTGTTTTTGCTTTTATTTTATTTTATTTCTTTTTACAATATCACTCTTTTATCTGAAAAAGTCGGGGTCAGTGGGGACTGGGGCGGGGGGTTCTGGGGTTAAGTATGCAAAGCACCTCAGTCCTTCGGGTAGTTTCGTGTCAGTTCTACAAAGTCACCTCTGGCTTCCCGGCGCCAGTGAGCCAGCAACCCTCCTTCCTGGGTCTCAGTCACAGGGTGGCCTCGGGCAGGGCAGAGAGAGGAGACGACAACCTCGACAAGGCGACATCAGTATCCAAGGACTACTTGCAGGGGGGCTTTTTCCGGGACTAGGGATCACTTCATGAACGCCACCTCTGGAATTTCACCCTTGGCCTTGAGATGAGTAAAGGCCTGCGCGGATCTGGTGTAGTCCCAGTTGTTGTCCTGAAGGCACTTGTGGGACCATTCGAGGTTCATGCCGGACTGTGTGGAGAAGACCTGCAGCACTTCTTGCTGCTGCGGGGAGAGGGCGGGCGCTGGGCTGGAGGAGGGCGCGGGCGCAGGCATGGCGAAAGCTCTCGGGATCTCATCGGAGCTGGCGTTCCGCACAAACAGCTCGTCGTTTACAATGCACAGCCCTGAATTGCTGGCTGGAACAGCGACGAACGTCCGCGTGAAGGCTCGCAAAGAGTCCCGAGGCTTTCCATCCACTTCCTTGAAGACCCCGTTGACAGAAAAACACAGCAATGTGTGGGTTTGGGCGCTTATGTCTACCACAAAGGAACTGACGTCGTGCTGAGTTCTGGGCAACTCGTTGAGGAAGGCAACGACGCTGAGCCGTGTGTGCTTCAGCAGGCGAAACCGCAGGGCCGGGTCTTTCAGTTTCTTCACGTTCCTGCTATCCTTGAAGTACTCGGCCAGGCTGCTTCGGGAAGGGTTCCGGGGGGTGAAAAGGATGCTCAGGGAGCAGCAGGCTCCATCGTGGTAGGCGTCCAGGAGCCGCTGCCGGTTTCCAGAGTCATAAATGGCATAGTACTGCTGCAAGAAGTGCAGGACCAGAT